>NW_027203669.1:0-61522 GCF_024711535.1 Dipodomys merriami
CAGGCCCCACGACCAAAAAAAAAATTATGGCTCTAATCCTAGCTCAGGAGGCTAGATATGAGGTTAGTTGAAAGCCAGGCCAGATAAGTTATCTCTGATAAATCACATAGAAAGCTGGAAGTGGTGCTGTAGCTCCAAGTGGTACAGCACTAACCTTGAGCACAAAGAGCCTCAGGGATAGCTCCTAGGTCCTGAGTTCAAGCTCCAGGACCAGCAAAAAAAAAAATAGAACTGGGTACTGCAACCCTAGATACTTAGGAGACTGAAATCTGATGATTATGGTGTGAAGCCAGCTCAGGTAAAAGTGTCTGTGAGACTTTTATATCCAATTAACCACCAAAAAGCTGGAAGTGGTGCTGTGGTTCAGATAATGGAGTACTAGACTTGAGCACAAAATCTAAGTGCCCAGGCCCTGAGTTCGAGCCCTAGGACTAGCACACACACACACACCACACACACACACACACACACACACACACACACACACACACACACACACACACACACACACACACACACACTGATGTGTTGGCATGCGCTCTTCAGTCTTTTCTCCTTGTGAGATTTTTTTTCATTCATATTTCCACAATATTTTATTATCTTCATTCAGGTGAAATCTGTCCTTAATTCTCTGAGTGGAGAAAAATTAGAGGCTATAATACTTGAATTAGAACAACTCAAAGACGTATTTTCCCTAGCAGACTTTTGTGAGGAAGAGGAAGAAGAGAAGAAAGGTAATATGAAAACTCAGAATCTGAGTTGGAAGATGCAGTGTATTTATATTTTGCCTTGAGTAAACTACAGTAAATTGTGTGTATGTGTGCACGCGCTCACAACACCTATGCTGGTCCTGGGGCTTGAACTCAAGGTCTGCTTGCTGTCCCTGAGCTTTTTGCTTAAAGTTAGGCCCTCAAGGACTTGAACCACACCTCTACTTCCAGCTTTTTTTGTGATTAGAGATAGGAATCTCTTGGAGTTATCTTCCTAGGCTGGCTTCCAACTATGATCCCCAGATCTCAGCCAGCTAAGTAGCAGTGTGAAAAGGATAGCCACTGGTACCCTGCATCTCTCTCATTTTTGCAGTGAGAATTTTCATGTAGAATCCTTTTTGCAACTTTCCCCCTGTCTAGGTGTTCAGACATGTCAGCCTCTTGCTTATGTCTTCTTTTTTTTTCCTGTCAGACTCCTTTTAGCATCCCTCATACTGATATTGTTCATATACCCCTGCCAGTGTTTACAGTTAAAGACTGCTCTTTTCAGAGTTTGTCTTCAGTTTGACTGACATTTCTTTATATCTCTGGATACTTCAGCTGTACCTTGTGACTTATGGGACCCTTAATCCCATCTTGAATTGAGGCAGAAAACGTGGTAGTACCTAAAATGTGAGTGACACTCTTCCCCCCTCCCCGCCTCCACAATTTAAAGCCTGCTGTATCTCTTACGAAATATGAATGTTGAAGCTGCTCATTTTTTACAGTAATTAGGTAATGTGGCAGTTAATATAAAATATAATTTCTGGACAAATGAATAATTAGGTTTGTTTTATTTTAACATTTAATTAAATATATTTCTAACATATTCTTTGCTAATTGGCTATTTTTAAAAAGTGGAATGAATGAATTCACTTTTGAATTTTTCTTTTAAGCTGGTCCTAGGACTTGAACTTAGGGCTTGGGTAGTACCCTAAACTTTTTTTGCTCAGGGGTAGTGTACTACCACTTGAACCACAGCACCACTTCTGTCTTCTTTTAAGTAGTTTATTGGAGAAAGAGTCTCACAGACTTTCGTGCCTGAGCTGGCTTTGAACCATGATCTTTAGGTCTTAGTTTCCTGAGTAGCTAGGATTACAGGCATGAGCCACCAGTGCCTAGCCCATTTGTAGTGTTTAATTGAACTACATGCTTTGCCATGGAATGCCATTTTCACTATGAAGTATACAAGTGGTCACAGAGACTAGAATTCTTTATTTGGGGGAGGGGGATCTGGTCGGGGGGCCTGAACTGTGGACCTGGGCGCTGTCCCTCAGCTCTTCAGCTCAAGGTTAGCGCCCTACCAATTGAGTCACAGAGCCACTTCCGGTTTTTTCTTTTTGCTTATGTGGTTCTGAGGAATCGAACCCAGGGCCTCATGCATGCAAAGCAAGCACTCTACCACTGAGCCACCTTCCCAGCCCAGAGACTAGAATACTATTTGGTGAACATTTCTTAAAAGTGAATGAAATGAGCCTTTACAACAAGAAAAGCAACTATGTATGAGTCATGATATACATTCAAACTAACTTTCAATTTGTAGAGTGGATTTATTGATCTGTTGAGCTTTGTAGCTTCCCAGTGCTGTTTACAGACTATGCTGATGAAATCTGTGTTGAAAATAACAGCTATATTCATTCATTTCAAGACAGTTGGTCAGCATTTGAAAGATTTGTGTGACTCGGAGTGAGTATTTTCCCATTATTTAATGTGTGATGTTAGCAAATGATGCACAGGCAAAAGAAAAAAAAGACTAATGGATTTTAATTCAATACATCCAATCAGAAAATCTTATGGTATAGCTTCAGGCTCATTGCTATGTATATCATTACAACTAAATTTTAAGAGATGACACTACTTGAGTTTTAGTATAGTATTAAGGAATATGTAAGCATTTCCTTTACTGATAATCTGAGAAGGCTACTAAAACTTCTTCCTTTTCTAACTAAGTGACTTTGTGAGGTAGATTTCCTTCATATACTTAAAACAACATACCCCAGCAGACAGAGTGTAAAAGCAGATGAGAATACATGTGTCTTTCATTAGGCTAAAGGATAAAGAGATTCATTAAAGATGTAAAACAATTGTATTATTCTGCTGAAATTTCACCTTTTGTGGAAATTACAGTTATTTTCAATAAATGTATATAAACAAGTACTGTTTTTTTTTTCTTAAGTTTGCAAAACTACCATAAGCACTTCAGTTCTAATTTTTCTTTTGTTTGGGATGTGAAACTAGGACTTGAACTCAATACCTGATGCATTGCTCATTGGATGTGTTCTACTTTTTAACATATCTGTCTGTATCTGTCTGTTTCTTTAGTGTGTGTGTATGTGTGTGTGTGTGTGTGTGTGTGTGTGTGTATCCCCTATTTTTTATTTAATTTATTTTTGTGGCAGTCCTGGGCTTGAATTCAGCACCTAGGCATTGATCCTGAGCTGCACTCTACCACTTGAGTCACAGGTGTACTTTGTTTTTTGTTTTGTTTTGTTTTTTGTTTTTTTTTCTGAGTAGTTTATTGGAAATAAGAGTCTCACTGACTTTCCTGCTCCAGTAGCTTTTTTTTCCCTCTAATTTGTGTTTTTTTATTGTGAAAATACTGTACAGAAGGGTTACAATTACATGAGTAGGGTAATGAGTACATTTCTTATCAAGCATTGTTGCTTCCTCCTTTGTTTCCCCTTCCCCTCCCTTCCCCTGCTAAAGTTGTAAACTGTTTTCATAACGTCTTGTACATATTGTTGCAGTGGGTCCACCTGTATCCCTATTTCAACACTTTGTTTTTCCTTTCCCCTCCACAAATTATACCAACATCCAATACAGTGAAAAGAGGGGTTATATATTGGAAGCCAGCTAGCTTTTAATAGCAATCTATGGCTCTCAGTCTCCCGAATCTGTAGCTAGGATTACTGGTGAGAGCCACCAGTTCCTACCTCTACTTACATTGTTTTTATCAGTTGTGGGGCCTAAACTCTGGGCCTGCGCACTGTCCCTCAGCTCTTCAGCTCAAGGCTAGCACTCTACCACTTAAGCCACAGTGCCACTTCTGGCTTTTTCTACTTATGTGGTGCTGAGGAATCCAACCCAGGACCTCATGCATGCAAAGCAAGCACTCTACCACTGAGCCACCTTCCAAGCCTGTCTACTTACATTTTTAATTAGCTCTTTGGGGGCTCTCAAAAATTTAAAAGTATTAAGAGGTCCTGAGACTAGTATGAGGGCTGCAAAATTAAAATTTTCCAAATGTCAGTGCATTTAAAGATGGGTTTCTCTTTTACTTCTTTGAACTGTCAGTGTGCTTGTCACTAATATCCTCTTAATCTCATTTGGTTTTTTCTATTTCTAATCTACTGTAAAATAACTAGTCTTCAAGTTTTCTACAGAAAGACTGAACATTTCTCAGGGAGGGACTTTCTTTATTCCTTGAGTACAGATTTTCTGCAGACTGGGACATTTTCTTTTTTGTTTGTTGTTTTCAGCCGTGTGTTCTAAGAGTTCAAACTAGACAGTTGTATAACACCTTACTAATAAATGACTACTTAGTCTATGTAAAAGCTTGCTTCCTGATTAGAAAATATTTTCTAATGGCTCACACCTGTAAACCTAGCCACTCAGGAAGCTGAGATCCAGGATCTGGGTTTAAAGCCAGCTCACCAGCAAAGTCTGTGAGACTCTGATCCCCAGTTAACTACCCAAAGCCCGAAGTGGAGCTGTAGTCAAGTGATAGAGTATTAGATTTGAGCTGAAACAGCTCAGGGACAACACCCAGGCCCTGAGTTCATGCCCCATGACTTGCACAAAAGAAAAAAGTTTTTTGAATGTAAGTTCTTAATGTTGTTCTGAAATATTGAGATTGCAGTTAACTATGATGGGCTTTTGGAGTTTTCCACTGTGTTAAAATGAAGATCTGTCATTTACTAAAGCCAGGTGACCTTGAAAAGTTCCTTGATACTGAGCTGTTTTCTCATCTATAAGGTAACCCAATCTAATTCCTCACAGGTTGTTAAAATAAGTACTAAAAGAAATACTGTATTCAGGGGCTGGGAAGGTGGTTCAGTGGTAAAGTGCTTGCCTTGAATGCATGAGGCCCTGGGTTCAGTTCCTCAGCATCACATAAGCAGAAAAAGTTGAAGTGGCGCTGTGGCTCAAGTGGTAGAATGCTAGCCTTGAGCTGAAGAGCCAAGGACAGTGTCCAGGCCCAGAGTTCAGGCTCCACAAACAGAAAAATAAATACTGTATAATAGTCTTAACTAAGAGATACTAATTATTTTCATGATTCCAAAGATATAATAGATAAAAAAATCTTCTTTTTAGATGGCTTAACTTAGGAAACACATAAAGCCATTGTGATGTGTTTAGATAGTTGCATTTTTTTCTAACTAGGCCTCAATATGACAATTGTGTTATTTATAAACTTATTTGTGCAATTAACAGCATTCGTTCATGTAATCAGCATCTCGTTTTGCCCACGAATGGGACTCTTGATCTTTAAATACCATTCAGAGGACTTGGAGGCATTTTCTAAACAGTTGGATTTTTGTCTATTATGTTCACCAGAAATGACTCCGAAAACAGACTCCTTCCCAGCTCCTCTCACACTCTGTGCCAGCCCTCCTCAGTGATATTTGTTGAGAATTCAGCAGTGATGTTGGCATTTAATGATATCTCAATGAAGTATGGAAAAAATGGAAGTAGCTAATGGGCGATAAATTTAGGAACCTGGTGGTGTGGCAGTGTTGGTCATCTTTTTCCATCAGCATCCTTGGTCCTTACCATCCCTTTGCCTAAGAATATGTCTTCCTATTTTGGGAGAGCCCTTCCTTCTTACAAAGTTCCTCCAAAGCCCACACTTTATTATTTTATTTATTTATTTATTTATTGTTGTTTTTGGTGCCAGGACCACAGTTTGAACTGAGCTGATGTCTTACCACTCTGAACCAAGATACCAGTCTGTCTTTTTCTTGCTAAGTGGAGATAGATCTAAACAGAATTTTCTGCCTGGCTGGCTTTAAAGGTCCATTCTCCAAGTCTCAGCCTCCTGAGTAGCTGTGATTATAGCCATGAACCACCAGCACCATCCTACATACTTTCAATGCAACTTCTCCTTACCGCAGTGCCAGTCCCCAAACACAGAGCCTCAGCTAAGTCCTCTAAGACAGAGTTCCACCTCTAGCCTAATACTGGGCCACACTCCTGCCTAATATATATTTCATTCAGTGGAAAGCATTTGACAGTGATCTTCCACCATTGTTTACCTTTGTTTATGGTGGTACTGGGGTTTGAGCTCAACTCACTCAAAGTCAATAGGCAGGCACAGTACCACTGAGCCATGCCTTGGGCCCTTTTTTCCCTTGACTGTTTTCAGGGAGAGTCTGGTTTTTCCTGGATGCAGGCCTGAACTAGAGTTACCCATTTCAGTCTTCCTGTCATTGTTAGGATCACAGGCATTTGCCACTGTGTTCAGCTTCTCTGTTGAGATGGAATCTCCTAAAATTTTCTGCCCAGGTTGGGCTGGAACTGAGATCCTCTTAATTTTGGCCTCTCACATTAATGTAAGAGGATGAACAGATACTACTGTACCAGGCTATGGCTGAGAAGGGGATCTCACAAACTGTGCTGTTAAGCCTGACCTCAAATTATAATTCTCCATTCTCACCTCCCAAATAGCTAGGATTACAGACATGAGCCACAACAGTGACCCATTTCCTTTTTGTTCACAACTCTTACCAAAAAAAGTTTATTTAAATAAACTCAAACATAATACATTGTATATTTGTACATTTGTAAATTCAATGTACATATTCAAATATTAATTATATTCTAAGTACATATTAAATATGTTTAGAACAGAGTGAGATAAATATAAATAAAAAATTCTGCATGCCATTGGATCATTTTGTCAATACTTTGTTATCTCATTATGTTTTCAGATTAATTTCTTGCACCCAGCAGGATTTAGTTGGAATAATTAAATGTTGCTTAAATGAGGTACATAAGTAAGGATGGTATTAATGAGATCACCTTCACAATCCATGTTAAACTTGGATTGCTAAGTCATTTTAATTCTCTCTCTTAAATGCCAACTGAGAGGGACAAATGAGCCATGATACATTCCCCCCTCCCACCAACCAGGGACTTTTGGAGACAATGGCAGGTATAAAGAAGTAATAATTTGCCCTTTGAAGCTATAGACTGGTGATTAATAAATATATAGATTCTAAAGTCTAAAACATTAGGCTGGTTTCAAAGTGGGTGAATGGATAGGATTTAGGTGTGTAAAGAGGAAAAGAATATTTCCTGACAATTTGTTTGTCTGTCTTGATTATAGTTTGCTCTTGACTTATCCTTATGTTTGCATGTTTCTCTACTAAGGTGTTCTGTGTTCCCATCTTCATGATAATTTCAACATTTTCCTTAGCACCCTTCCAACATTTAAGAATCCTTTCTCCCCCTGATTTACACATCACCGTCTCTTACTTGGATCATGGATTATTGACTCAATTTTACTTTCTTGTTTATTCCTAGATTAGTGCTGATAAGTTCTGTACTCAGCCACTAAAGTGATCTTTCTTGGATTTAAATTTGATCTTACCTGTCTCTGTTTTAAAAATCATCAGTAGTTCCTCATCTCTTTGGTAGAAACTTTGAGATATTAAGAGGGTATAAAGGCTCAGTCTTAGCTGGATCCTATTTTGTTGTTTTTTCCTTTGCTTATTCTAAACTTCCTGCTATGCTTTCATCCCCCTAATCTTGGCACTCATTTCCTCTGCCTGAAACTCTTCCCATTTTCTTGGATAACCTGGATTCTCCTGGAGTCTTACTGTCCCAACTTGAATTCCATTTTCTTTTATTCTTTTTCTTTTTTTCTGGTCCTGGGGCTTGAACTCAGAGCCTGGGCTCTGTCCCTGAGCCTCTTTTTGCTGAAGTCTAATGCTCTACCACTTGTGCCACAGTGCTACCTCCAGCTCTTTCTGTTTGTGTGGTACTGAGGAATCAAACCCAGGGCTTCATGCATGCAAGGTAAACACTCTACTACTAAGCCACATTCCCAGCCCTGAATTCCATTTTCTTTATATAATATCTGCTTCATACTCTCCATTCATTCTTCTGTAATGTGGTGCAAAGAACATTGAGAGTGGAGGCCAAGGTTTAACTTCTTATCTTTGCTAGGAGATCTTGTAAAAATTCTTGACCTCTTCCAGCCTGCATTATCTTTATCACACAAGTGTGATAATACCCACTTCTCTTATAAGCCCATTAAGAACATCCATTGACATACTGTGCACAAAAAAATTCTATAAGCATGTCAGCCAAAGATGTTTGCCATGACAACATTGGTGGTGACAACAAGAATGATCCACCCAAGGAAGCATTTAGGTTCACAGCTTGGGTGACCTTCCTGAACCATCCAGGCCAAACTAGTGCTTCCTATGCCTCTGTCCTGGATTGGCACTCAGCTTAAATTGCTTGTAAGTTTACTGAGTGGAAAGAGATGCTTGAACGCAGATCTGGTAAGAAGCTGGAAGCTAGTCCTAAATTCCTGAAGTGTAGTGATGCTGTCATGCTTCATATGATTCCAGCAAGCCTGTGTATGTGGAGAGCTTCTTTGACTATTCTCCTCTGGATCATCTTGCTGTTTGTAATAGGAGATAGTTGCTGTGTGTGGCATCAAAGCTGTGGACAAGAAGTCTGCTGGAGCTGGCAAGGTCACCAAGTCTGCCAAGAAAGCTCAGAAGGCCGAGTGAATATTATTATCCGTAGCACCTGTAGCTTCAGCTTAACCAGTGGTGGAAGAAAAGTGTCAGAAATGTTTGTCTTAATTGGACATTAACTGAAAGACTGGATAATGATAACAATGCATCAGAAAACCCTCAGAAGGAAAGGAAAAAAATTGTATAAGCACTCATATTCCATGCTCATTAAATTGTTATGAATACTTCTGCTGCCTTCACTCCTCTTCCTTCTTACCTTTCTTGTGAACCTCAGCAGTTTTGCTGGAATATTTTTCATGTGAGACTTTGTTTTTTTCAGGAGATGAAGATTTTTCTGAAGGGATAACAGAGCTGTTTTCCCAGCTGTACATCTCCTGCAAACCAGACAAACTTGCCAGGGTAAGTTATTACTTCTTGGTGATTTTGATTCATTTATTTGTGACACTTCAGTGAATTAAAAACTGAGATAGTAACCATTTACCATACGGAAGTAATAGCCTTGGGCAAAGCCTTGCTCTTTGTTGGTGACTTGGGAGCTATATGCATATCTAAGGTCAGAGAGGGGTAGGGAGGTTCTATATCCAGAGAAATATTTAATACAACATATATTCGGTTGCCTGCTCATGCACAGGACAAGGGATGCTTTTTCCTTTTATGCCTATCTTTCCCAGGCTCAGGAGACATTCTATAAACCAGTAAGCACCAGGCACACAATGCTTTCTGGACAGAGGGAGCTGATATAAGTCAGGATGTCCTGTTTGCTCCTAAGTCCTAGGGTAAGGAACGTAACACTTGATCTTGTTGCTTTTGTTATTAGATAATAAATTTTATTATGGAATGTCTTGTGTAGAAGAAAGACATTCCTCAAGGAACAAAGTAGCAGAATTGCACATTCCTGGCCGGCCTGTGCTAGCAAAGTTCTACCTTAAAAGAAGAAAAAAACACATAAAGAAATACATGTTTAAAATCTACTGAATGTAAGAAATAAAGAGTACAGTTTCCTGTGAATATATAATGTCAGGGAGTTTCCTGCTAACAGTAGCCTCTAAACTGGGATGATTTTTTATTCTTTATAGGGAAATAGTAATAACATTTATTATTATAACCACAATTCATTGACATTCAGTACATTTCCAGTATTGTAGAACCATCACCTTTATCGTATCCAAAACATATCCATCACCCTCAACAAAAATTTGGGGCCATTAAACCATTCAGCCCTCAATCCACAGTAGCCCTGAGTTATTTTCTGTATCTGTGAATTTTCTTACTCTTGGTACTTTATTGTTGTAGTCTGAATGTTTGGATTTCCATAATTTTCATATGGTACCACTTGATCTTTTATTCTTATCCCCCAATGCATGCATTCTCCATTAAGCCTTCTCAGAACAATCCTCAGGAACTTATCTTCTGCAGTTCAAGTGCATCTCTTCACTATTCAATCTAGTATTGTTTAAAAATAGTCAAATTTAGGAAAAGTTACAAAAAGAATATAAACTATTTCTGTGATTTTTATGCAAATTCAGTTGGTTAATATTTTCCTTCATTTGCTTAATCACTTATGCTTGCATGTATGTTCTCTTTGTGGACATACATTTGAGATTAAATTGTATATTTCGTAGTTCTCTATTCCTACATATTTTAATCTTGATCTCAGGACAAAAATGTCCCATTATTACATAGCCACAGTATAGTTATCAACTTCAGTAAATTAATCACAATGCCATATTTTTGCTTAATCTTTTGTCTATATTCCAGTTTTGCCAATTGGCTCAATTCTGTCCTTATCAATTTTTTTCTCTAAAAACAAATACATGATCATGAATTATATGTAGTTGTGTATACTTGATCTCTTTTAGTCTATAATAATTTATCAGCTTTTCCTTATCTTTATAACATCAATATTTTTGAACAACACAAGCACCTCCTTCCCTTTAGTAACTAGGATGACAGTATCAGTGACTGGCAACTGGCAAATGTAGAGTTCTTGAGGATAAAATGTGTTTTGTTTTGTTTTTTCCAAAGTATGAGGCTCATAGTAAAAAATCTTCAGTGTTGATGACCCCATTGAAACTAGCTTAGTATTCTAAATATACATGCAGATGTTCAGTAAGCAGACATGTTTCTCTATTTTTATTCCAGGTAATTTGCTAGGTGCTAGGGAAGTAATGATGAGAAGGACATAGAAAAATCACAAGAATCAAAGAAATCATGTTAATAAATATTTTTGAGGTCAATAATTGCATGTGGTCAATAATTCCCCATGTGGTCCCATGTGGCAATTCTTGGAAGGCAGTTTTCAAATAATCGAAATTTTTGTCATTGAGACATAGGATATAGCAGGGGCATTGGCCTGGTTGTCTGCACACTAAGGATGTAGGGAAAAGTGCACTGGAAGGTGTGGTACTGGGAATAATTTATTTTTAAATTTTTCTTTACGTTTTTTACCTTTTTTCTCCAGGCTAACAGGTTTCATACCTTGAGCCACAGCTTAATTACTCACTTTCTTTTTTCTTTGTTTCTTTTTGCCGGTCTTGGGGCTTGAACTCTTCTGCCTGGTCACTGTCCCTGAGCTTCTTTTTTTTGGGGGGGGGGGATCCGGTCTTGGGCCTGAACTCTGGGCCTGTGTGCTTTCCTTCAGCTCTTCAGCTCAAGGCTTGCACTCTACCACTTGAGCCACAGCATCACTTCTGGCTTTTTTTCCTACTTATGTGGTGCTGAGGAATTGAACCCAGGGCCTCAAGCATGCAAGGCAAGCGCTTTACCACTGAGACACTTTTCCAGTTCCCTTGTGAGATTCTTATGTCCAATTAACCACTCAAAACCCAGAAGTGATGCTATAGCACAAGTGGTAGAGCACAAGCCTTGAGTACAAGAGCCTCAGGGACAGCACACAGGTCCTGAGTTCAAACCCCACAACTGACAAAAAATACAGAAAGGAAAAGAGTACTACAAGAAGCCAAGATGACGATACAGAGTCTTGAAAGTTGAGAGCCAAGGTTCAAAGCCATCCTAGGCATGAAAATCCATGAGATGTTTTTCACCAATTAAGCAGCAATAGGTAGGAAGCAGTAGAGCTCTACCCTTGAGCAAAACTCCCCAAGTTCAAGCCCAGGAATAGCACAAATGAAAAGAATTCTCATGGACTTTTCTGCCCAAGCTGGATTCAAAACACAAATGCTCAGATTTCAGCCCTCTGAGCAGGTAGGATTATAGGTATGAACCATATTTTTTAAAATCTTGAATTGCCTCTAATATTTTTGCCCTCCTTTTCACTTAATTTTTTATTCCTTTTCTCTTTTTTGTAAGTTCATGTCATCTAGCTTATTATTTAGGCCTGGCCATTCTTTCTGAGGTTTTTGTTTTGAGTTTTATTGGTTGTTTTGGAGCTTGTTATAGTACTTTAACTCAAGGGCTGGTCATTGTTCCTAATTTTTTCTCAAGCGTAGTAGGCTTCCCACCTCAAGACACAGTTCAAATTTTGGCTCTTTACGCATTTGTCTTTCTTTCTGCATTTATTTTAGGTGCTGATCCTCTGGCTTGAACTTAGGACTTGGGCTTTTTTGCAGAGTTTTTGCCAAGTTTTTGTTGTTGTTGTTTTTGTTTTGTTTTGTTTTTTCTTTATTGCTAGTCCTAGGGCTTGAATATAGGGCCTTAACTTTTGCTAGTCATAAAATCAGGGCAGAGCCACTGTGTCTGAGGTTTTTCCCTTTCTTTCTCAAGACTAGCAGTCTCCATGGCTTGAGCCACAGATAAAGTTCTGGCTCTATTTATTTATTTATTCATTCATTCATTCATTTTTGGTGCTAGGGCTTAAACTCATGACATGGCCACTCTCCTGCTTGAAGTCAGAGCAGAGCCACTATGAATGAAGCATTTTTTGTATTGTTTTTCTCAAGACTAGCAGACTGTGACAGCTTGAGCCACAGCTTCATTGATGGCTTTGTTTATATAATGTTCTCCACCCTCCCCCCCCCCCGTTCCCCCCCACACACACAGGCAAAAGCTGTAAAGTTCATTTTTCGACATAATATCTTGTACATCTCATTGTTGCAATAGGTCCACCTGTATCCCTATTTAAAAAATTTGTTTTTCCCCTTCCCCTTCCCCTTCACAAATTATACCAACATCAAATACAGTGAAAACGGGGGAGTTATTTATTTTTTGGTTCCGGTCCTAGGGCTGGGACACAGGGAGTGGTGACTGTTTCCTAGACCTGAAATCAGGGCAAGATCACTGTGCAGGAGTCTCTCCCCTGTCCTGAGCAAGGCTGACAGGCTCTGAACCTTGAGATGCATCTCAACATCTGGCTTTGTAAAACAAATTTGGTAATTCATAGCTGATAAGTGTCTCATGGGGGAGCTGGGAAGGTGGCTCAGTGGTAAAATGCTTACCTTGAGCTGAAGAGCTAAGTGACAGCATCCAGAGCTAGAGCGGGCCCCATCACCCACAAAAAAGAAAAAATAAAAAGAAAGCTGGGTGCCAGTGGCTTACGCCTGTAATCCAAGCTACTCAGGAGGCTGAGATCTGAGGATTGCAGTTCAAAGCCAGCCTGGGAAGGAAAGTCCGTGAGACAATTATCTCCAATAAACCACCAAAAAACCAGAAGTGGTACTGTGGCTCAAGAGGTAAAGCACTAGACTTGAGTTGAAGAGCTGAGGGACAGTGTGTAGGCCGAGTTCACGCCCCATGACCAACCAAAAAAATAGATTCTCATGGGAAGACAGGGACATTACCCAGGCTCTAAAATCAGAGGATAGTGGTTCAAAGGCAGCCTGGGCAGGAAAGTTGTTGAGACTCTCATCTCCAATTAATCACCAAGTGTTTGGAAGTAGTATAGTTCTAGTCTTGTGCAAAACAGCACAAGTTCAGGCACCAGTACTGGCACACATGCCCAGGCTGACTATGAACTACAATCCTAAGATTTCAGCTTCTACAGTAGCTAGGATTATAGGCATGAGCTACTACTTAAAAATATTTCATTGACTTTTCTCTTTTTTTGCCATCTTCTCATTATTTTGTTCATTTCTCGTGTGTGTGTGTGTGTGTGTGTGTGTGTGTGTGTGTGTCCTGGTGTTGGTTCTAGAGCTTGAACTCTGGAGCCTAGCCACAGTCTCTGAATTTGTTTTTCTTTTATTTTTGATGCTGTTCCTAGGGCTTGAATTCTGGGCCTAGTCCCTGTCCCTGAGTCATTCTTTTGTTGTTGTTGGTGATGGTCCTAGGGCTTGAACATAGGGCCTGATAACTTCCTGGGTTTGAAAGCAGGGCAGGGCCACTGTGTATGAGGGTTTTTGTTGTTTGTTTTCCCTAAAAGGAAGCAGTCTCTGTGGCTTGAGCCACACAGATCAACTTCTCGCTTCTTTTACTTTTTGGCAGTTCATGGAAGATAAAATTCTCATAGAAGATAAGAAGCTGAGGGTACTATATCAGCACCTGAAATCTGAGGATTGAGGTTGAAAGCCCAGGCAGGTAAGTCCGTAAGATATATCTCCATTTAATCCCCTAAAGAGAAAAAGTGGTAGAGTGCTACCTTTAAGAAACATATTTCTATTTCAAGCTCTGGCTTCAAGACCCAGGACTCATACACATTCACAAATCCCTAATGGACTTTTCTGCCTAGTTTGCCTTGGAACCGAGATCTTCAAGTTCTGTCTTTTGTGTAGCTTGAGCTCCAGGTGTAAGCCACCAATTCTCTGCTCATTTTAAGATTTGGAATTGGCGCTTTGTGCTCATCTTCCATTCTGATTTTATTTATGTATTTGTATTTAATTAATTAATTATTAGTTGTCCTACCCTATGTATCTGGGCCTGGTCACTTATTTTGCTTTTTTGCTCAAGGCTGTTGCTTTACCACTTGAGCCACAGCTCTACTTCTGGCTTTTTGCTGGTTAGTTGGAGATCAGAGCTTCATGGAATTTCCTGCCCAGGTGGGCTTTTAACCACCATCCTGAGATTTCATGCTTCTAACTGGGATTACATGTCAGCCACCAAAAAATGCCTGACTCACTCAATTTTAATATTCTTAATAGGGTCTTATACTTTTTTAATTCACATTATAATGATGATGTCGATGATGATGATGATGATGATGATGATGATGATGATGATGATGATGATGATGTGCAGGTCATGGGCTTGAAATCAGGGCATGTGTGCTGTGCTGTCCATGATCTTCAGCTCAAGGTCTGGAATGTTGTCTATTTCTTTTTGCTTCTTTCTTGGTGGTTAATTTGAGAGAATTGTCTCATGGAAAAGCTTGGCACTACTCAAGAGGTTGAAATCTGAGGATTGTGGTTTCAAGCCAGTCCTGGCAAGAAGTCCAAAACACTCTTTCCTTTTTCTTCTAAGTTTTTGTTATAATGAGAAAGATGGGGTGCAGTGGAGTTGCAGTTTCATTAGCAGGTAAAAAGGGTGTTTGTTTTTGAGCAATGGCCTCCCAAAATACACTGCCTCCTGGCTAGGGATGGTGAACTGATGGTTATAATGCCTTCTGTCTTCCTTCTGTGACCTATTGCCCTGGTAACAGATTGTTTACAAAGATGTGATCCTGACTTCTGAGCAACAGGAAAAGGCACAATATCATTCCTGGGTTGGGATGAAAACCAAGTGGATCCCGCCATTTGGTGTGCTGCCTTGCTCTGGGGGGCAGGATGATAGTGCACCCTTCTATGAAGAAAGAAAATAACTTGAACAATTCTGTCCTCTTTGTTCATTTCTGACAGATGAGGGCTGTGAGACACATTCATGGAATCATCTAGGGGACTTGTCCAGGATCTCCATTGTGTCTGGGAAGGAAGGGCCCCAAGTTTTGCTGCAGAGAGATGCATCCTGCAGTGCCATGGCCCTGGTTTGCTCCAGTGCCAGTGATTACCCAGATCAGGAAATGTCACCTGTTGCAGGTAAAATAGCTCTCAGAACATTTGTCCTGATGACCATGGAAGCCCATGCCTAGGCCAGTGTAAGCAATGGTGACACAGTGGTGCTCGTGTGGCTGGGAGTATGGAAGTAGCACAGGTGTGGATGAGAGGTGTTGGGTAGCACACATGGTAGATGCCTTCTGCTCTGCCCACCACATGACTAAAGGTAATGCTGGATTCTGTCTGAAATTAACTAGGGTCTGGGGCACTGAACATTTTCTGAGATGCCAAAGCTCCCATGGGGACACAGGTTGAGGTAGACTAGGTGAAAGGGAGTGAAGGAAACCTGCAGAAAATAAGGAAGTTTTGATTCTTTTTAAAAGTTCTTTAATGGTTAATTTTTAATCAAAATGGGAAATAAATGGAAAAAGTGATTCTAGATCTCAATTTCCTGAATAGCTAACATTCCAGGTGTGACACTAGTACCCATCTCACTCTTTTTTATCTATTGAGTTTATTAGGTTCTAGACACTGTAGCAAGTAGAAAAGAAAAACTTTGTTTTGAAGTTCTATGCTTTAGTGTGTGGGGGTGGGGGAGGGTGGAGAATGTATAAATATGTTTGAATATATGATGGAAAAATAGATTGAGAGATGTGCTAGGGAGGAGTGTTGGCAATTTACAGTGAGGTATGATTTCAGAAAAGCGTCATGTGGTAAAGTGACTTAGGAGATCAAGGCAACTCACCCAGGCCCCAGAATCAGGTAGGGTCATGAGCTCAAAGTTGAGGGTGTCTGGCCTGTCTTAGAGTCAGTAAACCAGTGTGGCTACATCACAATCAGTGTGTGGAGTAGAGGATATGTTTGCTGTAGGACAGGCAGTGGGCAGCTTGTGCAGAGCAATGAGTTACAAGTGTGGTCTCCACCCAGAAGCAGTGATCTCATCCAGGAACTTTAGCAGGTCCAGCCCAGACCTGTTTAGTCAGGGGCTAGGGTCCAGTGTTGCCTGCTTCAAAGAAGCCCTCTAGATGTATTTGAGAACCACTAGCCAAGATAAGTTCCCTTAGACTATGGTAGAGACTTTGGATTTTATTCTGAAACAGAAGCTCTTGAAGGTTGGGAGTGAGAGAGTACAGGATTTAATTTAAGAAATATACAAAGTGGGTGCCAGTGGCTCATAACTCTATTCCTAGATACTCATGAGGTTGAGGTCTGAGAATCCTGGTACAAAGCTATTCTGGACAAGAATGTCTGAGACACTTAACTTGAAGTGGAGATATGGCTCAAGGGGCAAAGTGTTGGTTTTGAGAAAACAAGCTCAACAAATTCAAAGCCCTGGCTCTAAGTTCAAGCCCAAGTACCAGCACAAAACACACAGGCCAGGCAATGGTGGCTCACACCTGTAATCCTACTGACTCTGGTGGGTGTGTTCTGAGGATGGTAGTTTGAAACTAGCCCTGGCAGGAAAATCCATGAGATCTAATCTCCAAATACCCACTGGAAACAGCTAGAAGTGGGGCTATGGCTCAAATAGTAGAGCACCAGCCTTGAGCAAAAGCTCAGCCACATTATGCAGGGCCTTGAGTTCAAGCCCCAGTACTGACACTGACAAAAACATAAGAACATATACACACACACAAACACCAACACAAGCAGTGATGGTCACTCATGGGAAGGAAGCACAGGAGCCCAGTGGGTCCCCTCTCAATTCTCAGGGCCCTCTTGTCCTCTGGAGACCCCCCAGTTTTTCTTCCAGCATAATAATTATTATTACAAAATATTAGAATTATAAATATAATTACTATATTAATGCTATAAGTGCAATGATATAAAACATTTTTATAAAATGTATTAATATGTTACATATTATATTCTATAACATACATACATTATATATTATATAATATCTAGTAAATATACAAATAAATATAAATGTTATATATAATAGATAAAATATACATGCTACAATAGTAAATGAAATATAATGATGTAAGTATAAAAATATTATAAATATACTTATTATTATACTAATTATTCTTCAGGAATCACAATGTGGCTTACTGGTAGCGTGTTTGCCTGGCATACATGAAGACCTGGGTTTGGTTCCTCAGTAAACAGCAAAAGCAGGATGTGGCGCTGTGTCTTAAGTAATAGAATGCTAATCTTGAGCAGAGACAAGCTCAGAGACAGTGCCCAAGCCCTGGGTTCAAACCCTAGGACTGTCAAAAAAAGAACAATATAGTAATTCTTCTACCTGCTGGAGCCCTGTAAAACCAGACACACTCAATCAACTGGGACCTTGAATTTGAGTTCCACAAACATCAAAGATGATTTTTATTCTAGTCAGTCCTGGGGCTTGAAGTCAAGGCCTAGGCACTGTCCTGGAGCTCTTCTGCTCAAGTCTCATGTTCTACCACTGTAAGCCACAGCACCACTCCAGTTTTCTGGTGGTTAGCTTAAGATTAATGTCATGGACTTTCCTGCCCCGGCTAGTTTTGAACTGAGATCCTCAGATCTCAGCCTCCTGAGTAGCTTCAATTACAGGGGTGAGCCACTGGCTCCAGCTCACAAACACAGTCTTAGCTTCCAGGTCAGTGCCCTGGGCCCCTCCAGGCTAGCTGGTCCTCTTCTTCCCCAGCTTATTGGTGCTGGCAGCAGGTGAACAGGGCAGCGGAAGAGAAGGTGGTTCCTAGTTAACTGGGGGATCCTTTCTGTGTACTGCATGTCCTGCATTAAAAACCCAAACCCCCAGAGACACAAGTTCATTCTTTCAAGGTGGACAATCACCCAGTTCAGAAATTTAGGGGCACCCCTTAAAATCAACCTCTACTCTGATCAGGAGCCCGAAGTGACTGTACCCCTTTTTCCCAGGTTTAAGTTTTTCATTCTCGTTTTCACTATTAGAGAGAGAGTGTGTGTGTGTGTGTGTGTGTGTGTGCGTGTGTCTGTGTGTGTCTGTGTGTCTGTGTGTCTGTGTGTCTGTGTCTGTGTCTATGTGTGTTTTAGTTAGGTAGTTGTACAGAGATGCGGCCATGCAGCAGAGCAGTTCCTGGGTGCAGTGCCTTTTGAACCATGTCTCCCATTTCACAATTCTCACCACCCCTGACCTCAGTTTTCTTAATCTTTAGATTATGTAGTGAATGTTTGGAATTCAGAACAAGCAATTCGGGGCTGGGAAGGTGGCTCATTGGAAGACTGCTTGCCTCACTCACATGAGGCCCTGGGTTCAATTCCTCAGCACCATATAAGCAGAAAAAAGCCAGGAGTGGTGCTTTGGCTTAAGTGGGAGGGCACTAGCCTTGAGCTGAGGAGCTGAGGGACAGCACCCAGGCCCAGAGTTCAAGGCCCATGACCAAAACAAAACAAAACAAAAAAATCAAAACCAAAAACCAAGCAATTCATGTCTACAGTGCATCTTGATCTGTGTCATCCCTTCAATATCTTCCCCCTGCTTCCCCAACCATTCCCTTATTTTTGCGGGTCCTGTCAAATCCTTAGGAGCCAAAGTGGAACCAGCCGGGTGTCCTACATAGGGATTCATAACAGAGGAGAGAGGAGGAAAAAAAGCAGTATGATGCACATGAAAGTTTGCCTTTATAATTTCACAGTGCATTGCTATTTCCTACTCAGATATAATAGTGTAAGCTTATAATGATACCCCAATGTTATCAACAAAAGGCTTCTGTCCAGGGTGATATCACAGAAGGTAGCACTGACATTCATTTGAAAAGTATATCCACTAAAATATTCAAATGGAAGGGAGTCTTCTTACCATAGATATATAAATGAGCTCAAAAAACAAAACACTTAACAAAATGTCTATTGATGTCAGTTAAAATGTTAGTGCAATTTTATTTAGTGTGAACTGTGTTTATGAATGTTTAGATTGCAAATGGGAGTATTTTATTTCTGCCCACTTTCTCAGATCTCAGGAGGTTCATAAATAAAACAAATTTCTTTCTCCATTATTTTGTGATTACCACTTTCAAATGGCTCCCTGCCCATAGATTCTAATATTTGTGTCACAATGATTGGTAAAGACTTGAGCCTCTCCGTTGATTATAATGACTCCCATTACATTCTGAAAGAGATAGTATATTAACTTCATCTTCAGACAGAGAGGTAAATTGATGCCAGCATGCTCAACGATTTTATGAAAGTTCATGCCATCGGTATCCACCATCTTTGGCAGTGATGCATCAAATATTTATTTATTGATTGATTGATTGATTTTATGGTCCAGTCGTGGTGCCTGAACTCTTTGCCTGGGCGCTATCCCTCAGCTCTTCAGCTCAAGGCTAGCACTCTACCACTTGAGCCACAGCGCCACTTCCGGCTTTTTGCTTTTTGCTTATGTGGTGCTGAGGAATCAAACCCAGGGCCTCAATCATGCAAGGCAAGTGCTCTAACACTGAGCCACCTTCCCAGCCCTGCATCAACTATTTAATGAAGGAAAACTTGGAGCCAAGCTCTGTTTTAATGTCTAGGAATGGCCTGGAATTAAAATGTATAAAAACTTCATTTTCATAGAGCTGATGTTCTAGATGAGGATACTAACTGACAAAGAAACAGTTAAAAAATCCAAACAGGCTTGGAAGGTGGCTCAGTGGTAGAGTGCTTGAGACCCTGGGTTCGATTCCTCAGCATCACATCAGGAGAAAAAGTGGGAAGTGGCACTGTGGCTCAAGTGGTAGAGTGCTAGCCTTGATCTGAAGAGCTGAGGGAGAGTGCTCAGGCCCATATTTCGTGCCCCATGACCCCCCCCCAATCCAAACAGTGGCAAACACTATGAAACAAAAGAAAATGGAGAAATGGAGTTATTTAAGTTCTGCCTCAACCACAACCTTGGGTGCAGCTACCTTAAGATGATCAAAAGAGGCTTCCTGGAGGAAGTGGCGCTGTAGCTCAAGTGGTAGAGTGCTCGCCTTGAGTTGAAGAGCTGAGGGACAATGCCCAGGCCCAGAGTTCAAGCCCCACGACCGACAAAATAAAAACTATATAAAAGAGGCTTCCTGGAAATGGTGACTAATGAATTAAGGTGTGAGTTCCGCAAACAAGTCATGAAGGAAAGAGTTGGGGAAAGATGATTTTGGGCAGAGGGGAACACTTGGAGCAAAGGTTGTGAGGTGGGAGACTTGGTGTTTTTGAGGAACATCAAGGTTGCGTGTCACTGGAATGAAATGAGTGAAGAGGGATGGTGGCAGATGCATATGACCCAGAGAAGAGTCTGGTCACATAGGGTCATATAAGCAAGGGCAATCAATGTGGGTTTCTTCTAGAACTTTCCACTGTGGATAATAGCAGGAGGTATCACTATGTGATATGTGCTTTTCAAGGTTCACCATGGTGGCAATGTGGAGAATAAATGATGAGTGAAAGCCAGGAGCCCTGTGTGGCCATTGTTTAGTACAGGTCAGTGTAGATTAGAATGTCAACAATAGAGTAAAAGTAGTAGATGAAGTAGTGTTTGTTGTTTATTGTTTTTCTTTTTCTTTTTGCTGGTACTGGGGCTTGAATTCAAAGCCTAGCAATCTCACTTAGTTTTTCACTCTAGTAATGCTGAACATGTGAGTGACAGCTGGACTCTTGGCCATTTTGGTGGTTAAGTGGAGATAAGAGTTTCACTGACTATGCTGTAGGGGTTGGCTTTGAACTGTGACCTTAAGATTTCAGCCTTCCAAGTATCTAAGGTTACACGTGTGAGCCACTAGTGCCCAGCTTGTGGAAATGGTTTTGTAAAATGAGACATTAGAACTTGCTCCAAAGATGATGTAGGCTTTTGGCTGAAGCAAATAATAAGATAGATGGTAGAACTATTACAATGAGAAGATGGTAGGAAGAGAAATGTTCTAGCAAGCAGGGAAAGGAATCTCAAATTCTGTTTTAGGCAAATAATTTTGCTTCACCATTGAGAGATAGCCTGGCTAACTGGAGCTGTCTAGTAGACAGGCCTTTAAGTCCCCAAGCCTGGGAAAGAGCATTTTGAGTTAGAAATTGCATTTGGTGATTACCAGGGGGAATGGATCATTTAAAGCCTGGAAAGTGTGGAATATCACCAAAGGAGGAAAAAGAAGCAAGCATACTGCCCAAACTTTGTTCTTAGTCTCCACATTAATCACTAGGTGT
This sequence comes from Dipodomys merriami, assembly GCF_024711535.1. Taxonomy (NCBI): domain Eukaryota; kingdom Metazoa; phylum Chordata; class Mammalia; order Rodentia; family Heteromyidae; genus Dipodomys; species Dipodomys merriami. The sequence goes on from NW_027203669.1 coordinate 21,442, forward strand.
GGTCAAATACTACAGTCACTGAAACTAGCTACAACTATTGTATTATTTTTTTTTAGGTGTGCCATTCCTGAGGCTTGAACCCAGGGCCTAGGTACTGTGCCTACATGGAAGATTCCTGACTTCCATGATCAGACTTACTGTTTTCCTTCTGACTTTCCTGCCTCAGTCATCTTTCCATGGCTTACAGCCAAGGAGCTTGTCTTGGATGTAAGTGTAAGCCAGTTATCAACAAACCACAGGGTATGTTCAGAAGCAGCCATCTAGGATCTGCTGACTTTGCCCTGGGTCTGCACGCTCCATCCCTGGTCCATAGCAAAGGAACCACAAATGCATAAGTTGATGAACCAATGCTAAAGTGGATGGTTGTGGCTGGGCATGGTTTGGATGTACTGATGAAGCCACTCTAAGGTGGCTTAGGCATCACTGTTGGACCAGGTTTGTTAGATTTTAGAATACATGTTTCAATACATGTTCTAGTCAAGACTGCATACCTTTGTCTCTCCCAATCATCTCACATCCCAAGCAGGGCACACCCCCAAGTTCTCATCTCATTACCCAGTTAAGACTGCTTTGCCCATTTTCTGTGCATAGATTCATTTTTCTGAGTAATTCCTTCTTTATTTTATTTATAACACTTAGTACTAAACCACTGGCATTTAATGATTCAGTCTCTCATCATTCTCTGAGAATTTCTTTTATTCTATGGATCTATGAAATCCTTTGGGGCAAAATCTGTGACTTAAAACCATGGCCCCACCCTACACCATAGGACATTGAACATTAATAAGCCCTGAAGCAAGGCCTGTTGTTTTAGAGGTCATCTTTTTAGGAAATCCTTTTCCCAACTCTAATTAAATTAGGGTTTTTAAAATTTAAGTTTGAAACACATTTCACCCTCTAGGTAACTATTTTGATTGCATTGGTCTGTTACAGGCTATAAGTCCCTCTCTGCTCCTGGTGATATACAAGGTTTCTACTTAACATGTGAAAAATGGAATGCATAAAAAGATCAGTGAAGGCTGGGAATGTGGCTTAGTGGTAGAGTGCTTTCCTAGCATGCATGAAGTGTGACATAAACAGAAAAAGCCAGAAGTAGTGATGGGTTTAAGTTGCAGAATTCTACCTTTGAGCAAAAAAGCTTAGTGGCAGTTCCCAGGCTGAGTTCAAGCCCCACAACTGGCAAAAAATATCAGTGGAGATGGGCTGTGAATGCAGTGGCCTCATGAACAATTATCTGTGTGGTTGTGGTTTTCAAAAGAGCAATAAAATTCACAGTGCAAATTACAGCACACCAGGTCATTCTTTCCAATCTGCATCCCTTCTTCTTGGGAACAAACTCTTCCCTGCAGCATGGGTCTTCCATGGACAGGAGGCCTCATGAAGGCTGATTTATCCTTACCGAGTATGCTTGAATCCTTTGGTTTGCACATCTTAGCTCCACAGAAAGCACCGTTCCCAAATGTTAGGGAGAATAAGCAAGTTGGCAGTAGCCAAGCTGGGCTAGGCAGATGGGGTAATGTGAATTTACACATATATACTTTGCCGAGTCCATAGGTTTCAGAGAAAGCATGAAAACTCAAAAACATTTGGAATTTAAGGGGCTTTGAAGAGGCTTAATTCCTTAATGAAAATTAGCATCATTGTTTCTTAGCTATGAATGACTTCAGGAAAAAAAAACTAAAAATGATATTATTTGAAACTGGGTACTAATGGCTCATACCTCTAATCCTAGTGACACAGGAAGCTGAGATCTGAGGAGTGTGGTTCAAAGCCAGCCTAGATAGGAAAATCCATGAGACTCTTATCTCTGGTTAACTATCAAAAAGCCAGAATTGAAGTTGTTGTTCAAATGATAGGCCATCATATTTGAGAAAAAAAAGAACTAAGCCAATGATACCCCATCCTGACCCTGAGTTCAAAACCCACCAGGAAGGAGAGAGAGAGAGAGAAAGAGAGAGAAAGAAAAAAAGAAGAGGGCAGAGAGAGAGAGAAAGGTAGAGAGAGTGAGGCAGTGATGGGGGGAAGTAATAATAATAGAAATGTAATGACAACAAATCTAAAGAATGTGGCAAAGCCTTTAATAAGTTCTTGAAAAACAAGGGATAGGAGCTCTGCACAAGTAATGGCTGAGGAAGCTTTATTGAAGTAGGATGCCTAAACTGGGCACCTAAGACTCATACCTGAAATCCTAGCTACATAGGAGGTTTATGGTACAAATCCAGCCTGGGCAGGAAAGTCTGTGAGATTTTTACCTCCTTTTTTTCTTTCCAGTCCTGGGGCTTGAACTCTGGGCCTGGGCAATGTCCCTGAGCATTTTTTGCTCAAGGTTAGCACCCTACCACTTGAACCACAGCACCACTTCCAGCTTTTTCTGTTTATGTGGTACTGAGGAATCAAACCTGGGCCTTCATAAGCATTAAATTCTGGAAGTAGAACTGTGGCTCAAGTGGTAGAGCACAAAAGCTCAGGGATAGCACCCAAGAAAGAGATGGAGCACTAGGACTGGCAACAAAAAGAAAATATGAACTATTTACTTTGTGCCACATCAAGTATTTTGGACTATTTAAAGTATCAAAAGATAGTTCTACTTAAGAAATCATGGCTTAAATGTCTGTGTGTGTGTGTGTGTGTGTGTGTGTGTGTGTGTGTGTGTGTGTGTGTGTGTGTGTGTGTGTGTGTGTGTGTGTCTGTGTCTGTGTGTGTGTGTCTGTGTGTGTGTGTGTGGTACAGAGAGAGGAGAAAGCATGGAAAGCCAAGAGAGTTCTAAATCTAAGATTTCAGAGGCCATCTTTCAGAGAAAGCCTGCAGAACTGGGAGTAAACTAGATCCAATGCTGTGCTTTGGTCAACTAGTTGTAAGAAAGCCCCAACTGGCCACTGGTGTGGATTGCAGGAAAGAGGATAAGGCAGTAAGAATAGAATTAAAGGGGTCTGAGCCACTCACACAAATTCCAGGTATCATTTCCTGGTTATATGTAGGCCCAACCTTTGATCTTCAGTAAAACCAGGAATTCACAAAAGTGAAAACTTGTAAGAAATAACTGAAATAAATAAATGACTAGAGGTGTTCAGCAGCAAATTTTGGCAAGCAGAACACATGTGAACAGAGCAAAATGGAAATGATCAACTCTGACAAGTGGTGGGGGGGAGCACAGAGAGACTCATGCACAGAGCTAGGCTCTGAGTTCAAGGCCCACGACACAAAAAGGAAGGAGTAATGATCAAAACTTTTCCAATTTTGATTTCTAGCATGAGCCTATATATTCAAGCATTTAGCAGCCCAATAGACTTCAAGTAGAACAAACTGTGATCACTTAACACATTGTAATTAAACCATCAAAGATAGAGAACCTCCAAAATCACACAATTCATCACACACAAGACTTCTTCAATGAGATTATGAACAATTCCACGTAAGAAATCAAGGATGTCAACGCACAACAAGTGCAGCAAATTTACAATGCTAAAAGCTAGACTACACAGAGAAATGAATGAGGTCTTATCTCCAGTAAGCAGCAAAATGCCGAGCTGGAGGTTTGCTTCAAGTGACAGAGTACTATGGAAACCCAGAAAGCCAAACAAAGCTAGGTATTCGTTGGTGGCTCATTCCTGCTATTCTAGATAGTCAGAAGCCTGAGATCTGAGGATCACAATTCAAAGCCACCTTGGGCAGGGAAATCTATGAGACTCTTCTTGCCTATTAACCACAACACCAAAGAATAAAAGCCAAAGTAGAGCTGTGGCTTTACCTTGGGTAAAAGTCTCAGGGACTGGAACTAGGCCATGATATCAAGCCTAGAACTAGCACCTAAAGAAAGAAAGAGAAAAGGAGAGAAAGAAAACAAAAACAAAACAGAAAGCCACACAAGAGCACAGATCTATAACTTCAAGCCCCAGCATGCATGTGTAGGTACACACACACACACACACACACACACCCCAAGATTGAAATACAAGCAGTAATGAGGTTATGTTGAGTAAATCTTTGATGTCCTGAAATCATGAATATAAATGACAACTAGATACCAATTGATATAGATATAGATAGATAAACTCTATAGATTATCTATCTGCTAAAGATAACAGATCTATCTATATCTGTAACAGATTATCTGTAGAAATTTTATCTCTCTCTCTCTCTCTCTCTCTCTATCTATCTCTCTATCTATCTATCTATCTATCTATCTATCTATCTATCTATCTATCTATCTATCTATCTATCTATCTATCTGGCTATCTGTCTACATAGAGAGTGCGAGACAGAGAGAAAACAATCTTGGGGCTTGAACTCAGGCCCTGGACACTGTCCCTGAGCATCTCTAACTCACGGCTAGCACTCTACCACTTGAGCCACAGCCCCAATTCTGGCTTTTTCTTTTTAGGTGGTACTGAAAAACTGAACACAAGGCTTCATGCCTGCTAGGCAAGCACTCTAACACTAAGCCCCATTCCTAGCCCCTAGTTAAAGGTTTTTAAACAGAAGTACTAGAGTTCAAACTGAGAGCCTCTAGCTACTAACTAGATCCCTCTTCCTCTGCAGGGGATCTTGTACTTGAGCTGACTCCCCTAGCCCCTACCCTTCATCACTTTTGATTACAAAGCAATTGATGAGGACCTAATAGGAAATGTTGATGTTTTCTTTTACCTCATCGATGGTAGTGACTACTGGTAACTCCTACCAGAAGTGGATTTTGACCATGAGTTGCTCCTATTTTCACCACCAAGTTAAGTGAAAGAGAATGGAGAGATGCCCTGTGACCCAGTGATCCTAGTGCAGGGAATCCTGAATAAAAGGAAAGAATTGTGCATACAAATGTGGTAAATTCACAAAAGGAAGAGAAAAGCATCCTGTACCTGGCTTTACCTCCTGATTCCCCCTTCACCTCCATGGTTGAATCTTACTTGGCCATATTTGCAACAATGTATCCTTCTTAGCAGTACTTCCTGTGCCTCAGTCACAGGTTTCAAGTTGCTTTTATTTTCAGGGTTTGTTTTGTGACTTCATCTTTTCGTATGGCCTTTTAATTTATTTTTTGTATTTTTTTGTCCATCATGGGGCCTGAATTCTGGGCCTGGGCACTGTCTCTGAACTCTTCAGTTCAAGACTAGCTAGCACTCTACCACTTGAGCCACAGTGCCATTTCTGGTTTTTTTCTGCTTATGCGGTAGAGAGTAGCCTTGAGGAAGTAAGCCCAGATACAGCACCCAGGACTTGGTTTCAAGCCCCAAGACTGGGACACACACATACACACACACACACACACACACACACACACACACACACACACACACACACACACACACACACAAGCTACCTACCTTTATGTACGAAAGATACTTAGGTTCTGTGCTCTCTTAAAATGTTTCTAATCATGTACAGTTGTGTAAGTATCTCTCATTTTAAATGATCATTCTTCCCTTCTGTTTAAAAATGAAATTATGAGAGCCTGGTATCCATGGCTCACACTTGTAATCCTAGCTATTCAGGAGGCTGAGATCTGAGAATCACAGGTCATTGCCAGCCCAGGCACAAAAGCCCGTGAGCCTCTTATCTCCAATAAACCACCAGAAAACCAGAAGTGTGCTATAGCTCAAGTGGTAGAGCACTCGCCTGGACTGAAGAGCTCAGGGACAGCACCCAGGCCCAGAGTTTAAGCCCCATGACCAAAAAAAATAAAAAGAAAAATTATCAGAAAAAATATTTTTGTAAAGCAGATATTTTCTAAGGCCAAAAAAACCTTCAGAATTTCTGGTCCATAAAATGTTATGTGCATGGTCTTTCTGTAACTCTCCAATGTATATTCCTATATTTTTAGGGGAAGTTTATATATAGCTTTTACTGTACTACTCAGAAGTGATTTATGCTCAAATATCTAGCACCCTTGAATATGCAGTCCCATGACTTTGCAGGAAAAGAATGGAAAGAGATGGAAACCCATGACAGGAATGAAAGGGAGTAAGGCAGTTTGCACTTCTTACTCACTGTGCTCTCAACAGCAGGGGAGAAGGTGGAGAGGATATCAAATGGCACAGATACTGGTAAGGAGTTTTCATTCGCTTTGGCAGTGGTTTCTCCTACAAAAGGGAGATGTATAAGCACAAAAGAAAGGTTCATTGACATTTTTGCTTTATTATTATGTGATTTATTTTTTAAAAATTGAGCCATTTTTGCCTACAAACACAAAATACTTTAGGATGAAGGCTAATAAGATAAGCAGTCTTAAATTTTCATTTCATTTCAAATATAAAAGTATTGATCTAGTCAGGTGCTGGTGGCTCACGCTTGTAATCCAAGCTGCTCAGGAGACTGAGATCTGATGATCTAGATTCAAAGCCAGCCCAGGCAGGAAACTCCATGAGACTCTTATCTCCAATAATCGACCAGAAAACTGGAAGTGGTGCTGTGGATCAAGTGGTAGAGCACTCGCCTTAAGCTGAAGAGCTGAGGGACAGTGTCGAGGTCCAGAGTACAAGCCCCATTACTAGATAGATAGATAGATAGATAGATAGATAGATAGATAGATAGATAGATAGATAGATAGATAGATAGATAGATCTAGCTGGGCACTTGTGGCTTAAGCCTGTAATCATAGTTAATCAAAAGGCTGACATTGGAGATTTGCAGTTCGAAAGCCAGACCAGGCAGAAAAGTCCATGAGACTCCTGTCTCGAATAAACTACTCAGAAAAAGCTGGAAGTGGTACAGTGGCTTAAGTGGAAGAGCTCTAGCCTTGAGTACAAAAAGGGTCATGGATGGTGCCAGGTCCTGAGTTCAAGCCACAGAACTAGCAAAATAAAAAGTATGGATCTACACAAGAGTAGAGTAAAAAGTTTCAGTGACATGACCTTCTAAACAAGAGGAAACTATAGTCAGAAACAGATCAATTGCTGGCAAGGGCTGAGAACAGACACAAAGGTGTGGCTACAAACTGGCATGAAGGAACACCCTCAGGTAAGCCTCATACATACAGAAACTATTCTTTTTTTGCGGGGGGGTCCGGTCGTGGGGCCTGAACACTGGGCCTGGGCACTGTCCCTCAGATCTTCAGCCCAAGGCTAGCGCTCTAACACTTGAGCCACAGCACCACTTCTGGCTTTTTTCTTTTTGCTTATGTGGTGCTGAGGAATTGAACCCAGGCCCTCATGCATGCAAGGCAAGCGCTCTACCACTGAGACACCTTCCCAGCCCAGGAACTATTCTTTATTTGTGTATTACAATATACTGTGATTATGTAGTATAAATATAACTATGATTCTATAGTATAAACATAAATATTATTTCTCAATACAGTGTCATATTGCAAAAGAAACAGTATACAAATTGTAGCTCAACTTTGTCCTAGAAGACTATCCTGATTCTTAGTAAGGGAATCAATATACATTACAAAAATGAATATGTTTCAAAAATAATTGTTCTGTTTTGCCTTTAGACATCTCTTGCTAGATCAACAAGTACATCAAGTAATTTAACTATATTATATCAAATACTGTATTATGGAGAGAACTTTTGCTTTCCAGTAAAGTAAATAAGCTTGTATTACACTTGCCTTCCTACACAGCAACTGGAAAACCAGACAAAATAGAAGAAAGAACTATTTTCAGACTGGAGAAAAGACAGAACAAGACTTTGGTCCAGGAGAAAAGAAAAACAAAGTGAACCCTACAGTTGTGCTTTCTGCCTAGAGAAAAGTTCCAAACCACAACACACAGAGGAGAACCTAAAGCCAACAGAACTCTCACAGGCAAAATAAGTCAGGGATAATGTCTGGAGTCAGGGAAGGCTGAAGCAGCTACCACATGAAAGTCAGAAAACTTCAGAAGATGCAGCTATGTAAGTAAAATGTTCCAAGAATCTACAGATGTGCCCATGTGACTTTATCTGAATAATACCCTGTTCAAGCACTAGGTAATTCCACAAAGCTGGAAGAGGAACTACCTGAGTAGTAAGTGACACAATCCCCAAAGCTCAAGCTATGCTGAAACATCAGGTTTCTAGGCAACCAAAGTGAACAGACTTCATTGAACACCTGAGGGCTAAGAGTGAATTCCGAAAAATTAGGGCTCAGCAGTAAAGATAAACTAGTCTTTAAGAATGAAGGTTACAATAGACTCACTATAAATAAGCCGAACAGAAAGAGGGAGGGGTGACATTGACCAAAAAGAAATGTACTCTTTACCCGACTTATGAAACTGTAACCCGTATCTTTATAGTAACAATTAAAAAAAATTAAGTATGAATCTGAACTATGTATATCATAACTAACTGCCAATTAATGGAAAGTAGAACTGGGCCATTGGTGGCTCATGACTGTGTTCCTAGCTATTCAGGGGACGGAGATCTAAAAATCACAATGGAAGGAAAGCCAGGGCAGAAAAGTTTGTGAGGCTCTTATCACCATTTATTTATCCAGCAAAAATCAGAGGTATGGGTCAATTGCCAGCTTTGGGAGAAAGGTGGCAAGGTAGACTTTTAAGCCCTGAGTTCAAGCCCCAGTTCCAGAACACACACAATGAGAGAGAGAGAGAGAGAGAGAGAGAGAGAGAGAGAGAGAGAGAGAGAGAGAGAGAGAGAGAGAGAGAGAGAGAGAGAGAGAGAGAGAGAGAGAGAGAGAGAGAGAGAGGAGAATAGAGAGAGAGAGAGATTGAGGAATAAACCGAAGGAAAAAAAGTAAAAGAAAAAAGAAATAACTTCATACAGTACATTTAAAACAACAAAACCCTCTTGTTCTCATACCTTGGAGTTCATTTCAATCTTATTCATAGCTATTTAACTATAGGACTAACAAATGAGGGAAACCATGGGACCTATTCTTTGGGTATGGCTTACTTCACTTAATGTGATTTTTTCCCAAGTCTTTCCATTTTTTTTTTTTACAAAAGGGCATGTGTCATTCTTTCTGATGGAACCATTGAATTCCATTGTGTATGTGTGCGTGCGTGCGTGCGTGTGTGCACGCCCGTGCACGCACATATATATATATATATATATATATATATATATATATATATATATATATATATATATATATATATATATATATATCACATTTTCTTGGTCTACTCATCTACTGAGAAGCATCTGGGTTGTTTCCATATCTTAGCTATGGTAAACAATGCTGCCATGAAAATGGATGTACTGTTAGCTTTAGTGTGGCCTTGTTTGTGATTGTTTAAATGTTAGAATTTAAAGAGAATGGTCAATAGCAAATGAGTCAATTTCATATTTATTAACTATTTTATTAAATTTAAAATGTAAATTTGCTGGGGGGATGGATCAGTTACGGGGACCAGGGAGGGTATGAGTGTATATTTTGTGGGGGAAGCCCAGCTTCCTTGATATAAGCAATTGTGCATATGACATCAAGTTCTCTACTAGTGCAGACATAGAGCATTAAGTATCTCAGTTGTACACCCTCCAGGATTTGCTCTTCATTATCAGCTGTGAGGGTCTATGTGTACCAATATTCTGGCTGAATAAGAAACACCCCATCAGGCATGTTAAAGCATGAATCTTCAGTTTTGCTCCCAAAACACTCAGGTGTTCAAGTAACCTGCTTGCAATGACCTGGAGAGTTCTCTCTCCAGACTCTGAGCTACCAGACTTTGCTTCTTTCAAAAGAGAATTTACTGGAAGTATTCAGAGTCTCTGATTCTTGCTGCATGGCATTAATAAATTGGAAGAGAGAGAGAGAGCTAGACAGGATGAGGATTTTCAGGGAGAGATTCTAGGCCTCTTTGGCATGATCACAAGGAGACCCGTGAGTGAAAGTAACACATGCACAAAATTATAAAAATTCAATACCTAAGCCTATATGAAATAACACTGCAAAAATCACAGATCATGCTGTCCACATGTTCTTTTTCTTTTTCTTTTGTCACTCATGGGGCTTGAACTCTGGGCCACGTGCTGTACCTCAGCTCTTCAGTTCAAGCTAGCGCCCTACCACTTGAGACATAGCATCACTTCCAGCTTTATCTGCTTATACGGTGCAGAGAAATCAAACCCAGGGCCTCATGCATGCAAAGCAAGCACTCTACCACTGAGCCACCTTCCCAGCCCCTGTCCACATGTTCTTAATAATCTTTTATATTTACTGCAGAATGGCAAAGGAAGAATTCAAAATGGAAGATGATTTGGATGACTATGGACAATCAGCGCAACTTATTAATAAATTGTGATCGATGCACAGACGCAATGTGAGATAGACACACTGACTGTCAGAAAACCAATTTCCCCACAGAGACACATCACCATATTCAGGTTACCTGGAAGACTTCTAAGATTTCTGTTGGGCATGTGAGTCCATGCGAGCAGAAGAGCCAGCAGCAGGACTCTCATGCTGTGGGGCTTTCTGTCTTCAGCTTCATGGTTTTGGAGGATGGTGGCTCCTTGGTTTTTATGAGAGTCTCCTGTGGGTCAATCTCCTGGATGAACCAATCAGTGCTCACCATCCAGAGGTGTTAACTCTCCCCACTCCACACCCCATGCCAAAAAAAAAGTCCTGCTTGGGACAGGTGGTCTGGAGGGAATTCCAGCTCTCTAAGCAGATGAGCAGCAAGAACATGGTGAGCTGAGTACACTTGTGTTCACTGGGAGCAGTGAACTGATTATCAATTCCATGTACACAAGTATTTATTTTCTTCAACTTGGCACTTAGTGAAATGGATGGAAGGGAAACCAAGTCTCCATTCTGGCTGAAGGTGAAATGGCAAAGCTTCCTTGCAACTGAGGTTGATTTAGCTATCAGGTGGAAGAAGTGAAGTCCTGGGGGCAGATAGCATCAGAATCAGATGGAACGTTCCAAACCAGCCCAGGCCATGTGAAAGTTCTGGACTCTTTCCTCCAGCTGACCACCCAAAGGACACAGGTACATATGTGGCTCAAGTAGTAGGGTGTTAGCAGGGAGAAAAATAATATCTAAGACACAGTATCCCAGCCCTGAGTCCATGTCCCAGGACATGTCCTAAATTAAAGGAAACCATGAACTCAATGTCTTTCTATGTCCTTTAGAGAAACAGTGATTTCTATAAATGTCTCACAGGATATTCTTTATTAGACATTCCTATGAACTTACCACATTCCTCAAATTACAGTTGAAGGGAAATGCACCTGGAGACATTAAATTTCTAACCATGGGATGAAGTTCACAGTCAACCCCAGGTAGCAGAGTCTGTAGTCCATATATGGATTATATGGGCAGAAGCAGAGGCACTGGCAGAGTGGATGTGTGCTTTTGACACAACAGGAAGAACAGCATGCACTGATGACCTTTGCACATGATTTTCTGACTGAAGAGCTTCACAGTGATATGATGGGAAGTAATAGAGTGGAGTTTTCAGATCTAAGTCACAGAAGGGCAACTCCTCTTCCTTTCCAGGAGGAATCCATCAACTACTCAGAAAAAGCCAGAAGTGGTGTTCTGTCTCAAGGGATGGAGCACCCGCCTGGAGCACAAAGAGACTCAGTGATGCAGTCCAGGCCTAAGTTCAAGTCCCACGACTGGTCAAAAAAATAATTGGGACGTGGGGATGGAATAGAGATATAGATAATTGGACTGCTGGATTGATTCACAGAAACAAGTCAATGGGGCCAAGTCTGGTCCTGTAAAAGATTAGCGGACCAGATTGGAGCAAAAAAAAACCAAGATCCACTCATGTGTTTTCTATAATACACTCAAATCATAGTCACAGATCAACACAAGTCTGAGCAAAGGGATGGAAATGAATCTTCCAGGAAAATTCATCCTCTGAGAAGGCAGGAGTATCCACCCTGTCATCTGATAAAACAGAGTTCTGATTAAAACCAATTAGAACAGACAAGATCATTACAGATAAAGGGAGTGATCAATGAAGAAACAATCACATAGGTTAATATATAGTCCCCAAACACGAAGCACTTAAACATGAAATAAATGTTTTCAGCCTCACAGAAAATGACAAACCCCAACACTCATGTTCAGGTTTTCCAATCCTATTGGAAGCTCTACTTCCTGACCTTCACTTTCATCGTATGTTTATTTGTTGGATGAGGAGTGGAGAGATGATGATTTGGCTGGGGTGGGGGTAGTTTAATTCAAAATGAGATCATGAGATCCCCTCCTCCTGATAATAACCTGGAGCCACCAATACCTCGTCTCATAATTATATTCTTTAGCAACTTGAGAACAGTCAGCTAGTCAAAGGGTAGAATAGAGTGAAATCTCCAGCCAGTCTTGGTGTCAACTCCTACTGTGTGGAAAAATAGGGCTGTGGTTTGAAGTGGTAAATGCAGGAAAATAGGAATCCACTCCACATATCCCTTTTCCTCTCAATTGACTGGGGAAAGGAAATCCACAGTACATAACTCTGGAAAATTCAAAATACTATGACATCATAACGACTAATCCCCAAAGAAAGGTTTTTGACATCTAAAGGTGAGGACACAGAATCTCTACAAATGAGTAAACCCCAAGCCCCGAATAGGAAATGTCAAATACTGGATTCCTCAGGGATGGAAATGATTTTGTTTTATCATTGTTCAACTCATGGTAATATTTTTTTGTCTCAGTCTCAGTCTTATCCTCCAGGAGCATAATTTTATTTTTCAGGAGTGCTTAGGAAAAGAAAGAATTTTCTGGAAGGAATCAGTCTCAGGAACCTTAGTTGGTCCATTTGCCCACGATCCTCAACTTCATGTCTTGCACGGGGCGAGGGTGGGGGGAGATCTGTGTATGAATTCTGCCCATCCATCCCTCCTGCTCACAGATGTCTCCTGGATAATTTCAGATCTGTCCTTCCAGTCCCATCTGAGAGGTTGACAACTCATGGCTTCCTCTGTGACCAAAGATGGTCCAAGGAAATCCATGACCACTTTGAGTAAGAATTCTATTATTATTATATTATCTATCTATCTAATAGATATATCTATACATCTATTATCTATTATATTCCTTCTTTCATTCTTTCAACAATTATGGCTGAGGGGCATCTGCATAGGTCTCACAGCTCTCTTGGCCCATTGGCCATGCTGCCGCCCAGGGTCTCTGCCCAGCTATCTCCACCCAGAGAATCTCATCAGAATCTTATCCGTATCTCCATTCTTGAGTTGTTCTCAGCCAGATGCCCTCTGCCCTCCAGCCTCATCTGTGTTATATTGAAATTCATTTGTAAGATCCAGATTGGACATATTTTGAGAGGTCAGATTAGGAGTCTTTATTAGAGTGTTCATTATTAGTCAGTAACTGCAGGCAGATACATGTCCTCAGAAAACTTGCAGCCTTGAATGCACTTTGTACCATCAGGAAACTGAGCCATGAGGATAATGAAGAACAGAAAAGCAATGTCCAACTCCAGTGAAAAGCCCAAGTGAGATGCCATGGTGATCTGAGGAGACGCAGGAAACATGAAGCATGGTGAAAAATGGTGCGTGTAATTGTTGGGGCCTAAATAGGGTCAAGATAAGGGTCACAGGAAGCTCAAGATTCAAGTTCAAGACACAGGACTGGGATGAAACTATTGTCCAAGTTCCTCTAGGAACTCAGGCACACACATCACATGGGGGTGGGACTTCCTTCTTCTAGGAACTCAGGCATGCACATCATCTGGGGGTGAGATTTCCTTTCCTCTGGGGATTCAAGCAGAGCCATCACCTGGAGGTGGCCTCTAACTTCATCCAACAAGAAGGCAAGATAGTGCCAGGTAGATCCAGTATCTTCATTTCACCTGCTTATACAGACGCTTCTGATTCAAAATTACAAATCCCCATGTCTCATACCCTACTGTATTTAAACCCTGATCCGCCTGTGCCTCCAGGCTGATGCTCCTCTCCAGCAATGATTAACTCCTAACCCCATCTATAGGAGGTATCTGCCTTCTTCTTTCCTTTTGTCTCCTTGATCTTTCCTAACAAAGTAGGGCTAGCTATATCTCTTGTTTACATTAATTTATTCCATTGTAATTATGGAGGTGATGCCCAGAGCAATTCCCATGACCTGAGTCAGGTAAGAATACATTTCCTAACTTAACCAAAGAAGTGAAGGACCTCTATGATGAAAACTTGAAAAACTTGAAAAAGGATATCAAAACAGAACTTAGAAAATGGCAAAAAAAAAAAAAAAATCCCATGCTCCTGTATTGGAAAGATCAACATCATGAAAATGGCAATACATCCCAAGGCTATCTAAAAATTCAATATGATACCTATCAAAATTCCAACCTCATTCTTTAAGGAAATAGAAGAGGCAATCCAAAAATTCAGATGGAACAATAAAAGACCCCAAATAGCAAAAACGCTCCTCAACAGAAAGAACACTGATGGTGGAATATCAATACCAAATTTCAAACTCTAATATAAAGCAATAGAAATCACAAGAGCTTGGTACTGGCACAAGAACAGACCTCAGGACCAATGGAATAGAATTGAAAACCCAGAAATGAACCTACAGACCTATAGCCAACTAATCTTCGATAAGGGAGCTAAACAAATAGAGTGGAAGAAAGACAGCCTCTTCAGTAAATGGTGCTGCCAAAATTGGTTAACAAATTGTAGAAAAACAAAGCTAGATCCTTATATTTCACCCTGCACCAGAATCAACTCCAAATGGTTCAAAGACCTCGGGGTCAAAGCAGACACTCTGAAAACATTAAAGGATGGAATAGGAGAAACCCTGGGTCTCCTTGGCACAGGCCGAAATTTTCTTAATAGAGACCCAGAAACACAACGAATCAAAGAAAGGTTGGACAAATGGGATTGCATGAAGTTGCAGAGCTTCTGCATGGCAAAGAACATAGCTAGCAAGATCAATAGAAAGCCCACGGATTTGGAGATGATCTTCACTAGCCATACAATGGACAGGGGTCTCATATCTAAAATATACTTGGAAATCAAAAAATTAAATCCCCTAAAAACAAATCCTCAAAGAAACAACTGCCCAATAAATAAGTGGGCTAAAGACTTAAAGAGAAACTTCTCTGAAGGAGAAAGAAGGATGGCCAATAGACACATGAAGAAAAGTTCAACATCCCTAGTCATTAAAGAAATGCAAATCAAAACAACATTTAGATACCACCTCACCCCAGTTAGAATGGCAAAAATCAAGAACTCTAATAACAACAGATGCTACAGGGGATGTTGACAGAAGGGAACCTTACTGCATTGTTGGCAGGAGTGTAAACTTGTTCAACCATATTGTAAAGCAGTATGGAGGTTCCTGAAAAGACTTCACATAGAGCTCCCCTATGATCCAGCAATCCCACTTTTGGGCATTTACCCAAATGTTTATAAACAAGGCCACACTAAAGGTACCAGCACAACTATGTTTATTGCTGCATTATTTACTATACCTAAGATATGGAACCAACCCAGATGCCCCTCAGTAGATGAATGGATCAAGAAAATGTGGTATATATACACAATGGAATTCTATGCCTCCATCAGAAAGAATGACATTGTCTCCTTTGTTAGGAAATGCAAAAGCTTGGAAAAAATTATATTAATTGAAGCAAGCCAATCCCAAAGAAACATAGGTCCCATGGTTTCCCTTATTTGCAATATCTAGTATATCTCTTTGTTAAGCAGGAAAGGTCAGATAAGGTGATGTTAGGGAAATGAACCCTAAGATATGTATTCAAATTTTTTTTCTTTCATGCGATTGTTTCTAACGCATATATAAGATTATTTCTTTTTTGCTATATATGTCCCTCCCCCATAGTATAACCCCTACTTTCACTGTATTTGATGTCGGTATAATTTTTGGAGGGGAAGGGGAAAAACAAGTCGTTTAAATAAGGATACAGGTGGACCCGTTTCAATGAGATGTACAAGTCGTTATGTCGAAAATGAATTTTACAACTTTGGTGGGAGGGGTGGGGAGGATTGGGTGGGGGGTCGTGGGTAGGATGGGAAGGGATGGGAAAGGGAAACAAAGGAGGAGGTTACAATGCTTGAGAAGAAATATACTCATTATCTTACCCATGTAATTTTAAACCCTCTGTACAGTATTTCCACAATAAAAAATAAATAAAAATTAAAATAAAATAAAAGCATGCATTTCCTTTGGCACAGTGTTTTCTCTTCCCTCACTCTCTCCCTGTCCCTCCCTCCTGTCTCCACCAGAGAGTTGCAGACTTCAGCTATAGGTGTGCTCTTGAGCTCCACTACTGCACTTAGTCACCCTTTTTCCCTTAAGTTCTGTGCTCTCCCGCTACCAACCCAAGGATATCCACGTGGATACACAATAAATGAGGAAAAGGACGCAGAATCACTCAAAAATAAAAACATAAATCTTTAAAAATAAAAGAAAAAAGAAGAGAGTTCTCTTGTTTCCATATCTGAGAATTTCTTTATATAGGAAGGGTATGTAGGTGTCTGTGTGGTCTCTTATTCTGTAATCAAAAATGGTGGCCTGAAATAAACATAGTTGTCCTGGCAGCTTTAGTGTGGTCTTGTTTGTTAACATTTGGGTAAATGCCCAAAAGTGGGATTGCTGGGTCATAGGGGAGCTATATGTGAAGTCTTTTGAGGAACCTCCATACTGCTTTCCAAAGTGGTTGAACAAGTTTACATTCCCACCAACAATGAAGTAAGGTTCCCTTCTGTCCACATCCCCTTCAGCATCTGTTGTTGTTAGAGTTCTTGATTTTTGCCATTCTAACTGGATTGAGGTATTAACTCAATGTTGTTTTGATTTGCATTTCTTTTATGGCTAGGGATGTTGAGCATTTCTTCATGCGTCTATAGGCCATCCTTCTTTCTTCTTCAGAGAAGTTTCTCTTTAAGTCTTTAGCCTACTTAATTACATTTCCCCATTTGTTAGGAAATGGAAATTTTTGGAAAAAATTATATTAAGTGAAGTAAGCCAGGCCCAAAGAAACATAGGTCCCATGGTTTCCCTTATTTGCAATATCTAGTATATGTATGAGTCAAGCGGAAAAAGTCCGATTATGTGATGTTAAGAAAATGAACCCTTAGATATGTATTATAATGTTTTTTCTTTAATGCATTTGTTTCTAACGCATTTATAAGATTATCTCTTTGTTCCTTTGTATGTCCCTTCCCGCAGTATAAACCCTGTTTTCACTATATTTGATGTCAGTATAACTTGTGGGGGAGATGGGGAAAAACAAGTCGTTTAAGGATACAGTTGGACCTGTTGCAGCAATGAGAAGTACAAGTTGTCATGTTCAAAAAGACCTTTACAACGTTGGTGCTGGGGGCGGGGGTGGATTGGGTGGGTGGGGGGGAGGCTGAGAAGGGATGTGAAGGGTAAACAAAGGAGGAGGCTGCAATGCTTGATAAGAAATGTACGCATTATCCTGCCCATGTAATGTAACCCCTCTGTATAGTATGTTCACAAAAAAAATTAAATTAAATTAAAGAAAATGGTGGCCTGTGGCTACACCTAAAGATCTCTCTGTCTGTTTGTCTGTCTATTTATCTATCCATCTATCAATCTATCTATCTATCTATCTATCTAATATAAATATACTTCATATTAACTAGATATACATATATGTATACACATATGTATATCTAGTAAATCAATTATATATATGAATATCTATTTATATATTCATATATGTATATGCATATATATTCATATGCATATGTATATATTCATTGACATCCTCATTCTCTCTGGCAATCCACTCTCTGTCATTTCACAGGGGTAATGACACCAGGATTCCAAATAGAAAACAAAACAAACCATACAAAATAAAACAAAAACACGAATACCTCTAACCCCTCCCCAAAACAAAACTACCAACAACACATTGTTTTCTTTCATGTATTTTGTTTTGTTTTCTATTTGGAATTCTGGTGTCATTTCTCCTGTGAAATGACCTGCAGATGCACAATGGATTGCCTGGGAGAATGAGCATTTGAATCAACAATAATATATATATATATATGTATATATATATATTTATATATATATATGTGTGTGTGTGTGTGTGTGTGTGCACGTGTATATATATGTTAGATTTTCTAAATATGCATACATGTATATATATTTATCTAGTAAATATAGTTTATATATCAGGTAAGAAGTGATTTTGTGTATTTTTTAATAATAATTTCTTAAACAGAACTGCATCTGACAGAAGTCCTGAAATCTGTGATTTGTCATAGCCCCCACTGAGGTGGAATTCTGGAAATATGGATTTGGCACCCATCTCCTCCTGCAGTGACTGGAGATGGAAGGGACAGAGCTACTGCAGGCTTTGGCCCAGAATTCCACCTTTGTGCTTGCAATGCCAGTAGGAAGGTCACTCAGATCCACCTAATTTCCCCTGCATAACTAATCCCCTTGTCAAATGTACCAGATATCAGACACCACCCATCACCCACAACCCAAGATGTCTGAAGACACTCAGATGACAAAAGGACTTCAGACTTGCAACAGTGGCTGCATTACGCACCAGGCCACCTAGACATAACATAAAAGGAAGGATCCACTTGGATCCTACTCACCACAGCTGTCCTTGCTCCGAGCATCTGCAGTACAGGGAGAAGCAGCAGCAGCGGCACATGCCGGATGAAGGCTCTGTTTATTGTCCTGCTATTCTGCATGGTCTATGTTGGTCCCAAGGTGCAGCAGGCTGAGGTACCATGAACAAGTTTTGCTGGCATGTTCCTCTTGCATGACTTGTGGGTGTATGTGTGTGTGTGTTTGTGTATGTGTGTGTGTGTGTGAGAGAGAGAGAGAGAGAGCGAGCGAGAGAGAGAGAGAGACAGACAGACAGACAGACAGACAGACAGACAGACAGACAGAGAGACAGACAGACAGACAGACAGACAGACAAAACAGAGAGAGAGAGACAGAGTCGGGTGTGTGCATGTGTGTTTATTTTTAATAAAATGTAGATTTGCATGCCTTGTTAAACAGGAAAATACCCTTGCACCTTTGAACTCCCTGTCAGGTCCTGATTGTTTCCTCTTCAGCGCAAAAGCTAAAGGCAACTAACTGCATCATGGGTCATATCAGCACTGCATTTCCTTCCTACTAAGTCTGAAGATGCAATAGTTTTCACGCAAAAGATGAGAAAGTTGCTGAGGCGTGCAATAGTCCTTTAGGTGGATGAGGAGTGGCACACCCTGGTCCTTCTCACAGACAAACTGGTGAAGATCCAGAAAGGAGGACCCTGAGACTCCTCATGTGACATCTCATAGCTATGAAGATGGTCAAGTCCTAATACCTTTTATATCATGTAAGAAAAACTCCCTCCCCTACCTCTGACCCTCAAGATAACACAGAACCATGGGCTTCTCACAGCCATGGAGACCTGGACTGGAAGCACCCATCTAAATGTTTATAAAAGAATATGATGAATGGTTTCCATTCATCGATTGATGATTACTGGCTATGTTGAGATCACAGAACCAGAAATTCTACACAAGCCCTCCTGTGATCATTCCTCCACTGAATACATAGCTCATCATGGAGTGGACCATGACCACAGACCCTCCATCCACCGGGAAACTGTGTGCCTATGGTGTTTTTAATGCCAGCATCTAGTTTGATCCTTCGCTAGCTTCATGTGTGTGGCAAATGAATTTGACTTAGTTAGATTGACAAACAGCTTCCAAGGAAAGCCCTCTGGATGAATCCTCTTGTCTCGACATGAACATAAAAATATTCAAGCCACGGGCGGTTCCGGGAAGATGGCGGAGGAGAAGCTGGAATCTGAACAAGCTCTCGCATAGAAAGCAGTTTTAGAGTTCCAGTGAACAGTCCTAAGCCAAAGAATCACACCAAGTGTGCCATCACAGGACAGAGAGTTAGTTAAGAGAGGGGAAGCCAAGGAGACACATCTGAGCGCCTGCCAGGAGCTGCCGCTGGCGGCAGGGTCACGGCGGCGACCACCGCCGTGGGGTCATACCTGAGAAACAGAGAGTCTGGGACGAAGGAGCCAGACGCAGTGGACGAGCGGATTCTACTCAACACCAACAAGAACCGACAAGGAGCGGACATCTTCATCCTGCAGTTTGCAGACCAAAGACGACCCAGGATCCAAGACTCGGTGTGAGTACAAGCCCGATGTCCTCACTCCTTCTCAGGGAGCAGAGGAGGAAAGGCCACCCCTCCCCCCCCAGCACCGGTGATCTCCATCTTGGATACCGACAAAGCTCGGAGGAGCTGCTAGCTCCAGCTCAGGCCTTGGAATAAAACGAGTCATTTAGCAGGTCACAAGAACTTAACGGCGAAGTGACCTGCCAGACTCAGCTCCATGAGGGAAAAGTCACCCAGCTCTGGGGCC
The DNA here is from genome assembly GCF_024711535.1 of Dipodomys merriami. NCBI lineage: Eukaryota > Metazoa > Chordata > Mammalia > Rodentia > Heteromyidae > Dipodomys > Dipodomys merriami. Next base: position 41,679 of record NW_027203669.1, read on the forward strand.
AGCCATTGGAGTGGCTTGACTCACTGGGTAACCAGATCCAGAGGCTGCCCCTCCCTCTAGCAGCCACCACAATCAATTGAAAAACAGAAACGCTGAGAATGGCTCCAGGCTGGACGCTGTGAAATTTATCACAAAATAGCCCCAGGGAAAAGTTACTGTTTGTTGAAAGGCCTCAACTCTACCCAGAACCTAGCCTCATCACCGCATCCCCCTCTTTTGTGATTCTCAAAGCAGATCACCCTCCCAGAAAACTAACCTGGGAGGGGTAAAGCAGAGCATTTTCTGCCTCTTCCAACAAACAGACTTAAGAAACCAATCAAGCCACAGGACCTCAAGCTGACCAGAGACTCCAACAAGAGACTGGTTACAGACAAAAGGGCGATACAGGATTCTTCCAAACCCTCCCCCCCAAAAAAAAATCAAAAGATTTTTTTTCTTCTTCTTCTTTTCTTTTTTGTTTGTTTTTTGTTTTGTGTTACCTTATATATGTATAAAAAATTTTTTTCTCTTCTAAAACTATAATTAATCTTTAATTTTTGCCTCTTCTGAAAAAATAATTGTTTTCCAGTAACTTTTTTTTCTCCTCTTATAATTTTTATTTTAGGAATATGTGAATGACCGATTTCCTTTCTTTTTTTGTCTTCTTCCTCTTTTTCTTTCTTTCTTAATTATCTTTTTGTTTTTTGTCTAGCTCTACTGAACTTCTGATCTTTTCTTCTCCCTTTCCCATCCTTAAAGTTTTTCACATCTCCTCTATGTCCCTCCCTTTCTCTCAACATATTCACATTCCTCTCTAAATAGACGGTATTTTAATCTCTATAATAACATTAATCTTTATGTTTCTATTTTTTTCTGGTCTCTTTTCATTCCCCTTTCCCTCTCTTCTTTTTCTCTTTCTCTCTACTTTCATCCTACACAACCCATTTCCTGAATTGTGACTAGGACATAGTTAACTCTCCCTGTGCCTCCCCACACCAATCTATTCCTATTTTTTACCCACATCTCTCCCTAATCTTAATAATTTCTGGTTTTCCAAATTATTTTCTGCAGTTCGAAGTCCTTTAACATATAGTTGTTTGATGTTGAATAGATGTATCTGTTGAAGTGTCTGTAGACTATTGACTGTACAAATGCAAACTTTGGTTGATGGTTGCCTTAAGATAGTGTTCCAGCACAAAACTGGTGCTATCTTCATCTCAATTGGGCAGAGTAAGCCAGAAAAACACAAGAAAGATGGCAAATTCGGGTACCTCAATTCCCAATCCTGATAATCAGGGGACAGAACAGATAATGAGTAATCCAGAGGAGAGTTCCCAAATAGCTCTACAAACACTACTAGCAAAAATGATAAATGAGAAGTTTGACAATGTACAAAGGACTCTGTATGAGCGTGATAGGGAGAGAGAGGAGGCATCCCGGAAGTTTATACAGGAATATCATAAGCGTGATGAAGCTACTCAAAAACTAATAGTGGATTTGTGTGAACAACTTGAGAATACTCAAAGAGAAAGGGAGGAATGGCGTGAGCAGACTGGGAACACTCAAAGAGAACTGCAGGAATCCCACGAACGCGAGGAAGCTAATCAAAGAGTAATACAGGAATTGAGAAACCAGGTAGAGAACACACAAAGATCACTAAAGGCATCCAGAGAATCCATTAACAAAGAGCTGAAGGAAGTCAGGGAGACCACAAAGGGAAAGCTGAATGGAACCCAACAGAAGGAATGGGAGTCCAAAGAAACCATATCCAATCAATTAAGTGATTTGAGGACAAACACTGAACACCAAATTAAGGAAGTAAAGAGATTCATACAAGACCTAAAACAGAGCTTCAACAAAGAACTTGAAGCCATCAAAGCTGACCAATTAGAAGGAAAAGAGATAAAAAACAAAGTAGAGAGTATTGACAGCAGGTTAGACCATGCAGAAGATCGAATCTCAGGGATTGAAGACAGCCTAGATATTATAGAGAAAGAACATACAACCATCCAAGACAAGTCCAAGAAATATGATAGATCTATTCAACACCTGGAAGACACCATCAGAAGGCCTAACTTAAGGATAATGGGTGTAGAGGAGCACCTAGAAAGAGAAGTTAATGGTCTAGGAAATTTGTTTAACAGGATCCTAGCAGAGAACTTCCCAAACATGCAAAAAGATAGGCCTATTCAGATACCAGATGCCTTTAGAACCCCAAATAGACCAGACCAGAATAGGACATCCCACCGTCACATTATAATCCACACAGGATCAACTCAGACCAAGGAAAAGATCCTTAAAGCTGTCAAGGAGAAACGGTTAACCAATTATAAAGGGAAATCAATTAGAATCACCTCAGATTTCTCAGCAGAGACAATCAAAGCAAGAAGAGCCTGGAATGATGTATGCCATGCCCTAATAACAAACAACTATCAACCAAGAATACTGTACCCAGCTAAACTCTCCTTCATAACTGAAGGCCAAATAAAAACCTTCCATAGCAAAGAAAAATTGAAACAATACATCTCCACCAAACCAGCCATACAAAAGATTCTTAAAGATGTCCTACACATAGAAAACCAACAAGACCACAATAAAGGCCAAGAAACTGCACCCAAACTGAGAATCCAAGAACCATAGGAAGAACCCAGTTTTCGCAGCCCCCAAGAAGGTGGATAACATGGCAGGAACTCCCAAATACCTCTCAGTCCTATCTCTTAACGTTAACGGACTGAACTCTCCAATTAAGCGACATAGACTGTCTACTTGGATTAAAAAACAAGACCCTTCTATCTGCTGCCTGCAGGAGTCACATCTTGCCCGTAAAAACAAACACATTTTCAATGTTAAAGGCTGGAACAAAATCTACCAAGCAAACGGCCCCCATAAACAGGCGGGAGTTGCAATCCTAATATCAGATAAAATAGACTTCAAATTAAAATTCGTGAGAAGAGATAAAGAAGGTCGCTACATACTAATTAAAGGATCTCTCCTTCAGGAGGATATTACAATTCTAAATATCTATTCGCCAAACAAGGGAGCACCCAAATTTATCAAAGAAACACTACTTTCCCTCAAATCCCATATAGATCCAAAGACATTAATTGTTGGGAATTTTAACACACCACTCTCCCCACTAGATAGATCAACTCGGCAAAACTCAACAGAGAAACCGCAGATCTAAACAGCTGCATAGATCAACTAGACTTAACAGACATTTACTGCACATTTCACCCAGCAGCATCAAAATACACGTTCTTCTCATCAGCACATGGAACGTTTTCTAAAATAGACCACATTTTAGGCCACAAAGCAAACTTGTCTAAATTCAGAAACATTGAAGTTATACCTTGCATTCTCTCTGACCACAAGGGAATAAAATTAGAACTCAACACCAAAAGCCACTAAAGAAAGTCCAGTATCACATGGAGGCTGAACAACACACTGCTGAATCATGAGTGGGTCATGGAAGAGGTTAGAAAGGAAATTCAAATGTTCATGCTATTCAACAAAAATGAACACACAAATTACCAGCTCCTCTAGGACACAGCAAAGGCAGTACTCAGAGGCAAGTTTATAGCTCTGAGCTCCTACATCAACAAATTGGAGAGATCTGAAACTAACAAGTTAATGACCCATCTAAACCTCCTTGAAAAAGAGCAGCAAGATAAACCCCAATCCAGTAGACGGAAATAAATAATCAAAATTAAATCAGAATTAAATGAATTAGAATCCAAAAAAACTATAGAAAGAATCAACAAAACAAAGAGTTGGTTCTTTGAAAAACTTAACAAAATTGACAGACCCTTAGCAAATCTTATAAGAAAAAGAAGAGAACACACCCAAATTAATAAACTCAGAGATGAGAATGGAAACATCACCACGGAAACAACCAAGATTCAGAACATTGTAAGGGAAGACTTCTCAAAACTTTATGCTAATAAGTTTGACAACTTCACAGAAATAGACCTCTTCCTAGCAAATATTGACATGCCAAAAATAAACCAAGATGAGTTAAACTATCTTAACAGGCCCATATCAAGCATTGAAATAGAAACAGGAATAAGAGACCTCCCAGCTAAGAAAAGTCCAGGACCAAATGGTTTTACAGCGGAATTTTACAAGGCCTACAAAGCAGAGCGCACACCAATTCTCCTCCAACTCTTCAATGAAATTGAAAGAGAAAGCTCACTACCGAACACATTCTATGAAGCCATCATAACCCTCATCCCAAAACCAGACAGGGACTCATCATAGAAAAAGAACTATAGACCCATTTCTTTGATGAACATTGATGCAAAACTTCTTAACAAAATTTTGGCCAACCGACTTCAACAATTCATCCAAAAAATCATACACCATGATCAAACAGGATTCATTTCAGGGATGCAAAGCTGGGTCAATATATGCAAATCAATTAATATTATTCATCACATCAACAGGAGCAAGAACAAGAACCACATGGTTATCTCAGTAGACGCAGAAAAAGCATTCGACAAGATCCTACACCCCTTTATGATGAAGGTTTTGGAAAAATTAGGAATCCATGGAACATTCCTCAATACAATAAAGGCTGTATATGACAAACCTACAGCCAGCATTATACTCAATGGTGAAAATCTAAAGCCATTTCCTCTTAACTCAGGAACAAGACAAGGATGCCCACTCTCTCCACTTCTCTTCAATCTAGTATTAGAATGCCTAGCTACAGCAATAAGACAAGATGCAGACATAAAGGGGATCCAAATAGGGAAAGAACAAATAAAACACTCCCTCTTTGCAGATGACATGATCTTGTATTTAAAGAATCCCATAGACTCCACTCCCAAATTACTCAAGCTGATTCAAAACTTTGGCAAAGTAGCAGGTTACAAAATTAACCTCCAAAAATCAATGGCTTTTCTGTATGCCAACAATGAGAAAAGTGTGGCTGAAATTAGGAAAGCAACTCCATTTGTAATAGCCCCACAAAAAATAAAATACCTAGGAATTAACTTAACTAAAGAAGTGAAGGACCTCTACGATGAAAACTTTAAAATCTTGAAAAAGGAAATCAACACAGAACTTAAAAAATGGCAAAACCTCCCATTCTCCTGGATTTAGAAGATTAACATCGTGAAAATGGCAATACTTCCCAAGGTTATCTACAAATTCAACGCGATACCTATCAAAATTCCACCCTCATTCTTCAAGGAAATAGAAGAGGCAATCCAAAAATTCATATGGAACAATAAAAGACCCGAATAGCAAAAACGCTCCTCAACGGAAAGAACACTGCTGGAGGAATATCAATACCAAATTTCAAACTCTCCTATAAAGCCATAGTAATCAAAACAGCTTGGTATTGGCATAAGAACAGACTTCAGGACCAATGGAATAGAATTGAAAACCCAGAAATGAACCTACAGACCTCTAGCCATCTAATCTTCGATAAGGAAGCTAAAACAATAGAATGGAAGAAAGACAGCCTCTTCAGTAAATGGTGCTGGCAATATTGGTTAACTACATGTAGAAAACTAACGCTAGATCCTTATATTTCACCCTGCACCAGAATCAACTCCAAATGGATCAAAGACCTTGAACTCAAAGCAGACACTCTGAAAACATTACAGGATGGAATAGGAGAAACCCTAGGTTTCCTTGGCTCAGGCCGAAATTTTCTCAATAGAGACCCGGAAACACAACAAATCAAAGAAAGGTTTGACAAATGGGATTGCATAAGGTTGCAGAGCTTCTGCAGGGCAAATGACATAGCTAGCAAGATCAATAGAAAACCCACCGTTTGGGAGAAGATCTTTACTAGCCATACAACGGACAAGGGTCTCATATCTAAAATATATTTGGAACTCAAAAAATTAAACCACCCAACAACAAATCCTCAAAGAAACAACTGCCCAATAAATAAGTGGGCGAAAGACTTAAAGAGAAGCTTCTCTGAAGAAGAAAGAAGGATGGCTAATAGACACATGAAGAAAAGTTCAACATCCCTAGCCATAAAAGAAATGCAAATCAAAACAACATTGAGATATCACCTCACTCCAGTTAGAACAGCAAAAATCAAGAACTCTAACAACAACAGATGCTGGAGGGGATGTGGACAGATAGGAACCTTATTTCATTGTTGGTGGGAATGTAAACTTGTTCAACCACTTTGGAAAGCAGTATGGATGTTCCTCAAAAGACTTCACATAGAACTCCCCTATGACCCAGCAATCTTGCTTTTGGGCATTTACCCAAATGTTTACAAACAAGACCACACTAAAGCTACCAGCACAACTATGTTTATTGCAGCATTATTTACCATAGCTAAGATATGGAACCAACCCAGATGCCCCTCAGTAGATGAATGTATCAAGAAAATGTGGTATATATACACAATGGAATTCTATGCCTCCATCAGAAAGAATGACATTTCCCCATTTGTTAGGAAATGGAAAGGCTTGGAAAAAATTATATTAAGTGAAGTAAGCCAGGCCCAAAGAAACATAGGTCCCATGGTTTCCCTTATTTGCAATATCTAGTATAGGTATGAGTCAAGCGAAAAAGGTCAGATAATGTGATGTTAGGAAAATGAACCCTTAAATATGTATTTTAATGTTTTTGTTTCTTTCATGCATGTGTTTCTAACGCATTTATAAGATTATTTCTTTGTTGCTTTGTATGTCCCTCCCCCACAGTGTAACCCCCGCTTTCACTATATTTGATGTCAGTATAACATGTGGAGGAGATGGGGACAAACAAGTCGTTTACGGATTCAGGTGGACCTGTTGCAACAATGAGAAGTACAAAATGTCATGTCAAAACCAGTTTTACAATATCGGTGTGGGGGGGAGGGGGGTCTGAGTGGGTGGAGGGGAGGGGGGAGGCTGGGAAGGGAGGTGAAGCGTAAACAAAGGAGGAGGCTGCAATGCTTGGTAAGAAATGTATGCATTATCCTGCCCATGTAATTGTAACCCCTCTGTACAGTATGTTCTCATATAAAATAAAATAAAATAAAATAAAAAATATTCAACCCACAACCAGGTCCTGGTAGCTCATGTCTGTCATTCCAGCTACTCAAGAAGCTGAGATCTGGAGGATCGTGTTGTTCAAAGCCAGCCGGGGGAAGGAACAGTCTATGAGACTCTTACCTGTAACCCCTAAAACAAAACAAAACATAAAGTGCAGCTTTGGCTCAAATTGGTAGAGCATGAGTCTTAAGCACAAATCAAAGCCTAAGAAACAGCACTCTGGTTTTGAGTTCAAGTCCCAGGACCTGTACAAAAATAGTAATAATAGACTGGGAAGGAGGCTCAGTGGTAGAGTGCTCGTCTAGCATGCATGATTCCCTGGGTTCAATTCCTCAGTACTACATAGACAGAAAAGACCAGAAGTGGGGCTGTGGCTAAAGTGGTAGAGCACCATCCTTGAGCAAAATGAAACTCAGGGACAGTGCTGAGGCCCTGAGTTCAAGCTCCAAGACATGCACATAATAATAATAATAATAATTATTATTATTATAGTATTAACAGAATAATAATGACAAGAATGGGAACATGAGTTTTTAGAAAAGCATCTCCTGTGTTGAAGTCCTCTGCCACTCAGCCAGATTGGAGAAAGTTACTGGAATGTATTGATTGGAACAAGGACTTCCTGGTTGCTTTGTGTTATTGATTTTCAGGCAAAAGAGAGAGTGAAAGAGTGGCAAAAATACACTGTTATGCACATGAAGAATGAGAATGGAGTCTTCGTAGCTAACTGTAAGTACACTGTGGTGTGCAAAGAGGACATCAGTCAAAACACGGGCCATGCACTCAGTGGGGGAGATTCTTCAGATCTTTCAAAACATGGCTTTGAAATCTAGAATCATCCACAAGTCAGGACAGTAGTGATGTAGGTTATTCATGTCCACTCTGTAGGTGCTTGCTTCTTCCTAGGAAATTCAGAAATTACACATTAAAAAAGTCTTCAGTGTATTTTATTTTTATTATTGCATTAAAAAATGATCTGTCAGTGGTTGGTGGCACACAAGAGTTGGGATTTATCCACGCAGTTGACCAATACAAAAGATCTTTCCTGATCAATGTCACTTCATTGGGGTGTGGGGTGGGAATGGCTTTAGTGGTTAGAAGCAGTTCCCAGCACTCAAACTCGATCTTGGGTTAATTAATTAACTAATTACTTAATTAATTTATAATCACAGTCTAATACTTGTTTTAATAATTTACTCTAACATTGTCTGAACAGGACAGACAGATGAGAGTCTGGCCGATCTGTAATCCCAATTCCTCTGGGGAATACCTGAATTTTTTAAAAAATAATATTTTATGAACATTCAGTGGTTGTACCAAACAGTTGCTATTCTACAAAAGCGGTTTATGAATACAAGAATTTTATAGACATCCAAAAGCAATTTATATGGATTGAATTGGAAAATAAAATCTGTGCAACATGCTGAATCTAGGAAGTCAGGTATTGTTGTGCTTTGGAATAATTGGAAAAAAATTAAAAGCATATGTTTTCAGGGAGGGAATGTGGGTCAGTGGTAGGGTGCTTTCCTTGCATACATGAAGCCCAAGGTTTGATTCCTCAGTATACTACAGACACAGAAAAAAACAGAAGTGGCACCGTGGCTCAAGTGATAGTGTGCTAGTCTTGAGCTGAAGAAGTTCAGGGACAGTGCCCAGGCCCTGAATTCAAGACCCAGGGCAGTCCAAAAAAAAGAGCATGTATTTTTCATGTGGATCCAGTTGTATTATATTCACAAATTGCTTTATTGAATGGCCACTCCTCTATCAAACCACTTATAAATAACACAATATATTTAAAAATTAAAAGATAAGAAATATAGTTCTGATTATCTGATGTATGAAATGGTTACCCCTCAACTCTATAGTAAAAATAAATTAAAATATTGTAACGTAGAAAAATAATTGAAGATACATTTAAAGATAATAAAATATAAAGATAAAAGATAATTTAAAATATATAAAAAGATAATGAAAATATATTTTCAAAGATAGTAAAATATTTTTAAAGATCATGTTTTCTAAAAAGATAAAAATACATTTAAAATGAGATAAATACATTTTTTAAAGATAATAAAGTTCGTTTTCAGTATAGTGTCTTGTATATCTCATTGTCATAATGAGTCAACATGTATCCTTATTTAAGCATTTAGTTATATCCCTTCCCCTTCCCAAATTACAAAAATGTATATACAAGATACAGGACACCAGAATCAAATACAGTGAAAACAGGGGTTATATTGTTGGGGGGTGGAAAGAAAAAGAAAAAAAATAATAAAAATGTATGTTTTTTAAAGAGTACATTTGTACTCAACAGTTCAACTTTCGAGGGAAACTGGTCTCATTTTCTGAAACCTTAGCTATAGAAGACAAAATATCAATAGAAGAGCAAACGTTCACATATTGACATGCACTCAATTAGACCTAGAACAAATGAATGTGAAGATTCGTGGAAATACTTTTCTATGATGGTTTGGGGATAGGGGAGAATTCAGGAATTGGTTTTCTGTGCACTTTATGGAGCGGGTGGAATTCTTCACCCAAACTCCAAGTGATTGAACTACAAGAAAGTTCATGGGATTGATTAGAAACCAGGTTCCTTAACCCAGGATTCATCCAGAAGGAGTGGAGAATGGTTCACTCCACACTGGGCAGGGGACTATGAAATGAGATGGTGGAACTCTAGTGCACGGACCATGATTACTTCTTCCATGGCAGACTTTGGTGAAAACTATTGCCAAGTTCTGCTGCAAATGTCATCGTCTTCTACAACAGGAATGTGGACAAGGAAGGAAATATCACATTCATAATCCTGGTGGCAGGTGAATCAGAGGCTGTGCTGGGGATGGAGAAGAACGGACAGTGCCTCACTTTACAGAACTCTGTGCATGCAGGAGGCCTCAGGGTGCACAATGGGTGCAGAATCAGTTTTCTGTAGACCAGAAACACCTCCGTGGGTCTTTTTCAAGATACCTGGCTCCATGGCAAACACCCATTGCTACAGCTCGCTAGGCAGTGGCCTGTGCCACTCACACAGTGATATTGCGGCTGACAGATAGGAACCCACATTGGAAATTCTTATTAAATTTGATTTATACACACTTCTTTCCATGATGTGGAGTGAGCTCATTTCTGTGTTGAACTCTCCCACCACGTTCTCAAGGCATGAAAATAAATCTAAATTTCCTCACAGATTGGTGGGAATTGAGCCTCTCAAATGTAAAGTTCTCCAACATGAAAATAACTGGAGCTTTGACTAAACACCTAGCACCAAGCTCCTGAGTTTTATACTGGAGTGTCTGTCATACACAGGGGGGTGGTAGAATATTGAGCCTTGGTTGAACCATTTGCAAAGATGGGATTTAGCTTTTTGATGTGGGTTTTTCTCATAAGTAACCAGGGATAACATGGTAAAGGAAAAGTTCACTTCATTTCATCCTTTCATTTGAGGGAGGCTAAAAAACACAGAAAATGTGTGCTGAAATGCACAAAAGGTAAAGGATACCCCAGAGGTTGGAGGAAATAAGAACATTCAGGTGGAAACCGGAGGCTCATGCCTGTCATCCCAGCTTAACAGGAGGCTGAGATATGAAGATTTTGGTTCAAAGCCAGCCCAGGGCAAGAAAGTGCATGAGTCTCTGTTCTCCAGTGAATCACCAAAAAGCCAAAAATGGAGCTGTGAAGCTCAAGTGGGTAGAATGCTCACCTTAGGCAAAAAGAAAAACGCTCAGGGAAGTTACCCAGTGCAGTACTGGCAACACGCATGCACGCATGCACAAACACACACACGCACACACACACACAACTCAATTCCATCATAGCTTTGTCATTGGTGAGTACTGAAAATGCAAATGATCAGATGCCCTGCCTGGGGTGAGGGGATTTTCATTTAGGCCAAATTGGGAATGACCTGCCTGCTGACAAGCTTGTGAGCATGCACCTAGTGTTGTGCTTGACCTGGGAGTCAATCCTTCAATTCTTATAGTTTAAGTAAAATCCCCTCTAAACAAAAAAGTCAGTACAACAAAGAAAGCAAAAAAAAAAAGAGCACAGGTTTTAGATCTGTATGAATTCTGTCTTGCTCCCTCTGTCCTTCAGTATCTTATATAAACTCAGAACCAAAGAGCCAGTGGACTGAGAATGTTAGGTTATTAAATACTTCACCAATTAGAAATATTTTTAAAGGATTTTGGTGTGTACAAGCATTTGGTTGGGCTTTCACTAAACCAAACTATGCAAAGTTGGGAATTACAGTAGAATCATGATTAGGAGAAGTAGGTCAAGTGTGAGCTACCAGAGGGTGGCACGACTGGCCAAGTCGTTTATCATCCTGATAACACATTCTGCCTTAAATTATGCTTATATTCCTATTCTTATTTTTAGCTTTTTGACAAATCCCTGAGGATTGAGGATGTTGCCTAGTATACAACAAACATATTGAAATATATGTAGGTTAAATAGAATGTTTTAACCAATTTTACACACTCACCATAGCTATTGGCTTCCCCAGAAGACACTGAATGAAAACATTGATATTAGTTAAGTGCTATATCATGTAACTACCTGGTGACATTGGAGATCAGTTCAGAAGGAAGTTTTCCCTAGATTTCTCCTTTCTATTAGCAAGTAGAGTGAAATGAACTGTTATGCAAATTGGAATATAATTTTCAGATGTGATTTTAAACCTCTGCTTTCTATTATATTTTAAAAGTACAGCTCTCTGTAATTAATGGATCATTAGCACATTTATTTGCAAGGAATTAAAATATGATATATACAACTATTTTGTGCATCAGAGCTATAAACAAATTTTTTCTTCTCTTAAACCTCCTTTTTACATATATTTATGATTACCCACAAAACGTAGAAAATTATTTTAAAGTGCTATTATTCACCTTTTCTACTCCTTTAGCTTTTGTTTTTGGTATTCATTCATGGATAGTAATAGCTGCTATTTATCCAGACCACATTATATATGAGATTCTTTACTCACTTTAATTTTTTTATAACCTACCAAGTTAAAAATCATAATTGCTTTTAGATGATAATTAATTTATATTATTTTCATAACCTTCCAAGGTATATTAGCCAGAAATCTGTAGAGAAACAGAAACAACACAACGTAATTATAATATACTACATATATTGGGTATATATATATATATATATCATATATATACATATATATGTATATATATATATATATATATATATATATATATATATAGGTCAAAAAACAAACTTTCATTTGGATTTCAGAAATCTGATTGGCTTTTTTTAGTGGCTCATGAACTAAGCAGCATCCAGCTCATCCAATGAACTAAACAGGCAAAGAGAGAGAGACAGAGAAAAGGAGGGATAAGGAACAAATTCAACAAATAAAAATTACTTCTTTCACGTTACCTCTTTATAATCAAATCTTGTTGGCTTAAGGTTTGGCTATTAGACAGGTACCAGTGGCTCATGCCTGTAATCCTAGCTACTCAGGAGGCTGTGATCTGAGGATCTTGGTTCAGAGTGAGCCAAGGCAAGAAAGCCCATGAGACTCTTATCTCCAATAAACTACCAGAAAACCAGAAGTGGTGCTGTGGCTCAAGTGGGGAACGTTTGCCTTGAGCTGAAGAGCTCAGGCACAGTGCCCAGGCCCAGAGTTCAAGCCCCCAGCTGACCAAAAAAAACAGCTTTAGCTATTATTTCTATCCATATTTTTTGGAAGTTCAGTAAATAATTCAGGTTTTACTTTGGTGATGTGGAACCTCAGTAAGAACGACTCTAATTTGAATCTGCTATATTTTTCAATATGCAAACACATATACATACACATATGTACATGCATATATGATATAGTTATGTGATACAATTATATCCAATATAATTTTAACAGATATATGTTATACATGTGTATGTTAAAAATATACATCATCACTATCCATTATGATTGTGAAGCCTTAACAAATCCAACATCTGGGCCCTGAAAACTAAGGAAGATCTGTAATCTATAACTGACAGAGTTCCTTCTTACCTTGCTTATATTAGGCCTTCCTTCCACTGACACTATGGAAGGTAATGTGCTATATTCTCACAATGCTACCTATTTAAATACGTCTTCATTGAAACCTGTAGAATTAATAATATTTCGTTATCTGGGTGCCATTTGTAGCCAAAGTTGACCGTAAAGTGAACCATTGTACAGGTAAATATTATGATCCCATGTTATAGATGGGCACATTAAGGGTCAGAAACATTGATGATAACACTAACAGAAAGTTTATTATGGAGCATTTGCATTCTACAAAAGGAGTTCGTTTAATACAGTCCAGGCATCTTTCCCTATACATTTCTTTCAAATTGGTAGTGGTATATATTTTGTAAGTTTCATTAATGTACTGATAAATATTTACAAGGATAATAATCAAACTAATGAGGTAGGTGTCTCTCACAATAAGTTCCCAGAAAGAGCTAGAAGTCATCTTGTGCTTTATTATCTCCAGAAACTTTGTACTGTTATCCATTCCTGATAACCACACTTGAATTTCAGATTCTATTGCTTCTCATCTAAAATATGTACTATCGCATTCAAGTCTAGTCTTTTTATTTTCTGTAATTAAGGCACTTTCGATTTCTCTGACCACCATTTTAAATGCTCTTAAGTTATTCATGAACTATTGCTCAAATCTTGGGATAAGTGTTAAAGTTTACTTCCAGATGAGCTTTAACTGTCTTTGCAGCCACCGTTTTAACCCTTTGCTGTAATTAATAATCAGGTTAGACTTGCTCCTTTCAGAGGCTGACATTTTCTTTGATGCTGTGCCACTTCAGCCTTTGTAAAGTATTCACGATCTCCCCAGTAAGCATGTATTTTCTCCTTCCTCACAGTACTGGACGGAAATCTAAAATGGGCGGAGTTAGAAATAAGTATATTATCTATTATTCCTTGCCTTATTAGGGTTTACGGTTTTAGGTACTGCATGATGTTTATGCATACGTAATCTATTAACCTATTAGAACACAGGGCAGATAAAATGTGCCCAAAGAAGTCCAAAATCCAAATGTAATGGGCCCCCTATTCGCAGAGAATACTCTGTATCCCTTTCAATGTACTCCATAAAAGTATAACACATTCATTGACATAGGAACCAGGGAAGAAAACTCCAGGTGTGCTACCTGGGCAAAAGTGCCTCTCAGTGAAGGCTGGCGCTGGCCCAGCTCCATCCAGCTCCCTGCCTCCAGCAGGATCTCGCCCACTGCTCAAGGAGGGTAGGGGGATTGGCCTACAGGCAAGGGGCACACACTGCACATGCTCTATCTCCAGGGCTGCCTCTGTGCATGCAGCCCAGCCTCTCCCGCGGCTCAGGTGCAGGCGTTAGGTCCGGGGACGCAAGCACGCCCTGCGTGTGGGTGCTCTCCAAGCCCACCAGGCGCAGGTTTCTTGAGTGCGGCCGGCCTCGGTCTGAGGAGAGGGCACCGGGCTGAGGCGGCTAGTCAAAGGTGGCGCCTAAGCGACAAGGAGCGCAAGCGGTGAGTGCCGGTGTCGGGGGCTAGCAGGGAGGGCTCTTCTGTGCTTGTGCTGTGCCAGACATATTGGGCTAGGGCACGCGTGCCCGGCTGCTGGCCGGAGTGGCCGCGCGCTGGGGGACCGGGCATGGCACCCATAGGGTGGGTAGGTGGTCGGCCTTGGGGTCAGGGAGGCAGGGGCTCCCGTGACCACCCTGCTTGGGCGGCACTGGCCATGCGGGCTGAATTGCAGAAAGGGATCCAGTTGGGGCTCGCCAGGGGGCCAAGGCGGGGAGCCTGGCCGGCCCCAAGCCTGGGGAACCTCTGAGGAGGAGGAGGGCAGCCCGCCAGGGATCAGGTCTGGATTGGCCCCACAAACGCCCAAGGTGTTGGCGACCTGGGAGGTGGCAGTGGTCCAGGGACCCAGGGGCACGGCCTGGGAGCCAGGGCGTCTCGCTAGCAGCAGCGGCCTCACCCCACTCCCCCTGAGACTGTCGGGGCACCGGGTGGGTAACCTGAGCAAAGTTCCCCCAAGTAACTTTGTTGGGGCACCACAGACAATGTGTGGGGTTGGGACGGGAGAAGGAGCAGGTGTGGGCTTTCCGGACAAAAGCCCTGGGGACCCCAGTTGCCACCCCCACCCCGACCCCTACCCCGGCCCCATATAAATGGATGATGGGCGATTGCGAGGATTGGTTTCCTTCTGGAGCTGCTGGCTCCTTTCTTCCTAGTTGGGAGTCCTGGCATTCGTGGCTCCTTTTCTCCTACAATCGATGTTGAAGTTTTGGCGTTTTGGGTGAGAAAGATGTTTGTTCCCTGGAGGAGAAAAGGCTCCCATTGGTACGATCTTTCTTTTTTTTTTAATTTAATTTAATTTTAATTGTGGACATACTGTACTGAGTGGTTACAATTACATGGGCAGGATAATGCGTACATTTCTTACCAAGCATTGCATCCTCCTCCTTTGTTTACCCTTCACATCCCTTCCCAGCCTCCCCCCTCCCCCACCAATCCCAATCCTTCTCCTTCCCCCCCTTCCCTCCCACCCCCACCGACTTGTAAAGCTCGTTTTGGAGATGACAACTTGTACTTCTCATTGTTGCAACAGGTCCACCTGAATCCTTAAACAACTGGTTTTTCCCCATCTCCTCCACAAGTTATACTGACATCAAATATAGTGAAAGCAGGGGTTATACTGTGGGGGAGGGACATACAAAGCAACAAAGAGATAAAGCTCAAAGAAGGTGTTGTCAGGACGTGCTGTCTGTTTTTGTGTACCCAGCAGCCTATTGTCTTAGTTTTGCTTGTTGCAAACTAGCTCATTCTTAGTTTTAAAAAGGTCCAGAGAGGTAATATTGCATTTTCTTTTAAACATATCCCGTGCCACCTCGCCTCACTGCTGAAGTTCAGTAATTCCCAAACTTGGCTACACGGGAGTTTTAGCACTTATTTTAGCCAAATCACACCCCAGACCCATGAAGACACTATATCTATATCTCTATATAATATATAATGTATATAATATATTAAGCACTTCCATGGTGCTGCACAGTTTGGAGAGGGCTGACTTAATATGTAAAGCTAAAGTCAGGACTTTAGATTCACAAAATAAAAGCATTCTGTTGCTAGTAATGGGATGAAACTAGTTCTTTTCTCTGAGACAAGAGCTTACAAAGGGTAGTTTCTTTCACAACAGGGAGGGAGGCTGGGATCTCTGATGGTTTAAACTTTAGCTAAAAAGTTTGACTAGCTCCCAGGACATGGTGTTTTGAATTTCTGTTACTAGCCTTCCTTCTTTAACTCTTTGATACAAGCCAAACAATTTCTCCTTTTAACCCTCCATCAACTCCTCCCTTAACCTTCCCAGCTTCTCTGTTAGTTTTACCCCAGACAAGGGGATAATCTTCTGATGTCAGTTACTGAATCTGAAGGGTTAAGAGGTTTCCATAGCAATGTGTCCTTACCAGGGGAAGTGGGCAGGCCCTCTTACCATTAGGTTCCCAAATGAGATTCGCTTCCTTTTCTGAAGATTTTCATTCAACCTTGTTCAGTTCTTGGCCTAGGCACATGTAAGGGTGATCTCATCCAGTTCAGGGTTTTCTTCTAAGATAATTGCAGAATTCTTTCATGATGCTGCTGTTTGGGCATGATACTGCTTGCAAGGACATTTTCCTTCCTGGACTATTCCCTTGTACTTCCTTTGTACTCAGGAGACTTGTTTGACAAAGTTCCAAAATGAGTGGAAACAGTTTTCTTCTAAAATGTTTCCTGTCACTCACCGAAGCCTAAGAATTGTATGCATCGTTTTTTTCTAAAGTTCTAAGACATTTTATATCTAAGCAATTAAAAAAAGTCAAATATCCACAGCACTACAAAAAACTTTTGATAATTTGTTCCCCCCGCCAAAAAAGTCAACTTTTTAGCTTTATTCCTAGAAGGTGTACTGCGCAGATTCTTTACACAAAAGTGAAACCATTTGTAATGTTATCCTTTGAAATAACAAAAGAAAAACACATTCGAAGCATTTATTCAATTCTTTCCTCTCCCAAAACACAAATCCAGAATCAAAATTTCAAATTTCAAAAGGTTCTGAATAAATATGGTACACAAATACCCTACTTACATGATTCTGGCATTTTGTTAATGTCTTCAAGCTTTCTGTGCAAATAATCACAATTCAGTTAATTTCAAGATGGTTGCAGAACTCCAGTTATTCTGAGAGTGCATTAGGAGTTGGAACATTAGGAGTTGGTTTTCTTTCACTGACCTCTTTTCTTACTTACCTCTTGTTTTTATGTGCTAAGTCCATTTCCTGTTCACCAGCTTTCAAACAAATTTCCATAAGGCTAATTTTTCACACTTCATTATGAGAAGGGAACACTGGTAGATGTATCCTCATAGCTTATAGTTCCAAGTATTTGTGCTCTGCTACTGAGATAGTAATCTCATCCTCTTCCCCTTTTCCATCACACATCAAAAATTGTCTTGGAGTCTTCTCAGTATAGTGCTTCTTTCAATCCAGTTTTGTAGCAACAAATTCTTTGTTTATTTTTTTATTTTTACTTAC
Organism: Dipodomys merriami; assembly: GCF_024711535.1. NCBI lineage: Eukaryota > Metazoa > Chordata > Mammalia > Rodentia > Heteromyidae > Dipodomys > Dipodomys merriami. The sequence continues at coordinate 59,226 of NW_027203669.1, forward strand.
TTATTTATTTTTTGGGTAACATGTAATTCCTGAAGGGTACTTTTTAAAAAATTAAGCAACTGTTGTGTATGAGATTTTCTTAAAACAGTGTAGAATGAAATGCATTTATCCTTGTTTTAGACAGCTAGGGAAATACTGAAAAACATTATATAAATAAAAATCACAGTCGTATCATCCAGAAATCAATAACTGCTAATGGGATAATACACTTCTTCTTTGTTAAAAAGAAATCTTCATAGAAAGTCATTGTGTTTGGTTTTTGTTTTATGTTTTATTTTCGTTTTATGGCACTGAGGTTTGAACAGAAGGCCTTTCCATTTGAGCCATGAATCTATTTCAGACATACTTTGAAATAAAGTTGCAATATTAATTTTGTACAGTTTCAAATTCCTCCTTTTACTAAATTTGTAGTATGATTTTTTGTTTGTCTTTTGAAAGTAGATTTTTAATGATGCATATGCACACTTTTATTTAGCTAGTTTCCTATTAATACTGTTTTTTGTAAAAAAAATAAATCATTTTTACTGGTTGAGCAAATGATATTGGGTTCTCTTGTTTCAAAGTCTATACTGGCCAAATCTTGTGTATAAGTGACTTTAATTCTTTAATGCTTTAATCTTTCTTGGCATATGGGTAATGTCTTTGCATTATAAAGTTCTATTGAGATAGAAGAAGGCTAACAAGGACTGGAAAAGACATGGGCTTAATTAATAAATATTGGTAAATGCCCTGGCCTGAAAGTATCTGTGATTTCTTTTTCTCTTTTCTTTTTAATTTTTTTTGTTGTAAAGATACTGTACAGAGGGGTTAAAGTTACATGGGTGAGGTAATGAGTACATTTCCTATCTAGTACTGGGGAATCTCTGGGGAGGACTAGGACAGCCCGCAAGGGCTCTGGTAGCAATCGGCCACATGAATGCCCGCAGTGTTGGCAACTCTGGAGGTGGCTGTGGTCCAGGGACAAGGGGGCGCAGCACGGGAGCCCCCTCGCTCTGAGCCCCCTGGGGGCACCTGGTGGGGAACTTGAGCAAAGTTCCCACAAGTAACTTTATTGGGGTGCCACAGATGAGTGATCCTAAAGACCCTAAAAGTGTGTGTACCCCAAAATGTTCACTTCCATCAATGTCACCACACCTTCACTCCATAGGGAACCCAGCTTGATCCTCAGAGGGCCAGCTGGGGACATGCAGTGGGTGGGGAGACAGCCCCATGTGGCTCGGGGACACATGGAAATCTAGGCCACGTTCCAGTGCACACCATTTCTCATTTCCTCTCTATGCCATGCAGGGAGATTAGAGGCCCTGAGACCAGGGTAGTTAAAGAAGGTGGAGGAGCTCGCCAAGGAGAACAACATCCTATTTTCCAGCATCCAAATTATTCCATCTCCAGGTGAGGCCCAGGGCTGTTTCCTATAGAATACCCCCCCAAAAAAAACCATGAAATGAAATCACTATCTAAGATCCTGACTCAGTATGTTCTTTGTCTACAGTTGCACTGTACTCAAGTGTGAGTGCATAAACTTTGTCATATTGAACATCTCCCTTGATCTTGTTGTGTTTTTTCCTTCCTTGCACTTTTTCACAGATGAGTACTGAGCTTCCCTGAAGTGAGTAGACACAAACCTGGCCCAACCCATTTGCTACTTTAATTCTACTATATTTTTCATTGGATAAGTGGAGTTCCATGGTTAACAGAGTCTCTCTTGAAGGAGACTATCGTAGTCTCTTTTTTTTGTTTTGATTTTTGTTGTTGTTGTTGGTGGTGGTGGTCGTGGGGTTTGAACTCTGGGCCTGGAAACTGTCAACTCAAGGTTGGTGCTCTACCACTTGAGCCATGGCACTATTTTGGTTTTCTGGTGGTTCACTGGAGATAAGCCTGGCCTGACTTTGAACATGTGATCCTCAGATATCAGCCTCCAGAGTAGCTAGGATGACAGGCCTCAGCCATCTGGTGCCTGGCTTAGTCTATGTTTTTGTTTTTTTTTTTTTTTTTTTTTTTTGTGAGAATACGGTACAGAGAAGTTACAATTACATGGGCAAGATAACGAGTACATTTCTTTTTTATTTATTTTTATTTTATTTTATTTTATTTTATTTGAGAATATACTGTACAGAGGGGTTACAATTACATGGGCAGGATAATGCATACATTTCTTACCAAGCATTGCAGCCTCCTCCTTTGTTTACCCTTCACATCCCTTCCCAGCCTCCCCCCTCCCCCCCACCCAATCATACCCCCCTCCCCCCCCACACCGACATTGTAAAGCTGGTTTTGACATGACATTTTGTACTTCTCAT
>NW_027203670.1:0-32500 GCF_024711535.1 Dipodomys merriami
AAAGGGGGAAGAGGAGGGAAGAGTAGGAAGGGGGAAGGGGGAAGGGGGGAAGGGGGAAGAGGGGGGAAGAGTAGGAGGGAGGAAGGGGAGAGGGGAAAGGGGGAAGGGGAGGGAGGGGGAAGGGAAGGAAGGGGGAAGAGGAGAAAGGGGGAAGTGGGAAGAGGAGGGAAGAGTAGGAAGGAGGAAGGGGGAAGAGGGGGAAGGGAAGGAAGGGGGAAGGGGAGGAAGGGGGAAGAGGAGGGAAGAGGGGGAAGGGGAGAAAGAGGGAAGAGGAAGAAAGGGGGAAGAGGAGGGAAGAGTAGGAAGGAGGAAGGGGGAAGGGGAGGAAGGGGGAAGGGGAGGAAGGGGAAAGAGGGAAGAGGAGAAAGGGGGAAGGGGGGAAGGGAGGGAGGGGGAAGGGGAGGAAGGGAGAAGAGGGGGAAGAGGGGAAAGGGGAAGAGGAGAAAGGGGGAAGAGGAGAAAGGGGAAGAGGAGAAAGGGGGAAGGGGAGGAAGGGGGAAGGGGAGGAAGGGGGAAGAGGAGAAAGGGGGAAGTGGGTAGAGGGGGAAGGGGAGGAAGGGAGAAGAGGGGGAAGGGGAGAAAGAGGGAAGAGGAAGAAAGGGGGAAGAGGAGGGAAGAGTAGGAAGGGGGAAGAGGAGAAAGGGGGAAGTGGGTAGAGGGGGAAGGGGAGGAAGGGAGAAGAGGGGGAAGGGGAGAAAGAGGGAAGAGGAAGAAAGGGGGAAGAGGAGGGAAGAGTAGGAAGGGGGAAGAGGAGGAAGGGGGATGAGGGGGGAAGGTGGAAGAGGAGGAAGGAGGAAGGGGGAAGAGGGAGGAGGAGGAAGGGAGAAGAGGGGGAAGAGGAGAAAGGGGGAAGAGGGGGAAGGGGAAAGAGGGAAGAGGAGGGAAGAGTAGGAAGGAGGAAGGGGGAAGAGGAGGGAAGAGTAGGAAGGAGGAAGGGGGAAGAGGGAGGAGGAGGAAGGGGGAAGAGGGAAGAGTAGGAAGGGGGGAAGGGGAGGAAGGGGAGAGGGGAAAGGGGAGGAAGGTGGAAGAGGGGGAAGAGGAGAAAGGGGGAAGAGGGGGAAGGGGGAAGTGGGTAGAGGGGGAAGGGGAGGAAGGGAGAAGAGGGGGAAGAGGAGGGAGGGGGAAGGGAAGGAAGGGGGAAGGGGAAAGAGGGAAGAGGGGGAAGAGGAGGGAAGAGTAGGAAGGAGGAAGGGGAGGAAGGGGAAGAGGAGAAAGGGGGAAGTGGGTAGAGGGGGAAGGGAGAAGAGGGGGAAGGGGGGAAGGGGAAAGAGGGAAGAGGAGAAAGGGGAAAGAGGGAAGAGGAGAAAGGGGGAAGGGGAGGGAGGGGGAAGGGGAGGGAGGGGGAAGGGGAGGAAGGGAGAAGAGGGGGGAAGGGGGGAAGGGGGAAGGGGAGAAAGAGGGAAGAGGAAGAAAGGGGGAAGAGGAAGGAGGAGGAAGGGGGAAGAGGGAGGAGGAGGAAGGGAGAAGAGGGGGAAGAGTAGGAAGGGGGAAGGGGAAAGGGGAGGAAGGGGGAAGAGGGGGGGAAGGGGAGGAAGGGGGAAGAGGGAGGAAGGGGGAAGAGGGGGGAAGGGAAGGAAGGGGAAAGAGGGAAGAGGGAGGAAGGGGGAAGGGGAGGGAAGAGTAGGAAGGGGGAAGGGGAGGAAGGGAGAAGAGGGGGAAGGGGAGGGAAGAGTAGGAAGGAGGAAGGGGAGAGGGGGAAGGGGAGGAAGGGAGAAGAGGGGGAAGGGGAGGAAGGGAGAAGAGGGGGAAGGGGGAAGAGGAGGGAAGAGGAAGAAAGGGGGAAGGGGGGAAGGGAGAAGAGGGGGAAGGGGAGGAAGGGAAGGGAGGGGGAAGGGGAAGGGGAGGAAGAGGGAAGGGGAAAGAGGGAAGAGGAAGAAAGGGGGAAGAGGGGGAAGAGGAGGAAAGAGGAAGAAAGGGGGAAGGGGGGGAAGAGGGAGGAGGAAGGGGGAAGAGGGAGGAAGGGGAGAGGGGGAAGGGGAGGAAGGGAGAAGAGGGGGAGGGGGAGGAAGGGGGAGGGGAAGGGCAAGAGGAGCAGGGGGGAGGAGAAGAGAGGGAGATGGAGAGGGAGGGATAAAGAGGAGGAGGAGGGAGAAAGGCAGACGGAGGGGAGAGGGGAAGAGATGGGATAGAGAAGGAGAGAGAGGAGAGCGACAGGACAGAGGGGAGCGGGAGAAGGACAGAGGAAAAATGGGAGCCATGATCCTCCCCCCTCCCCCTCTCCCTCCCCTCCCCCTTCCATCTCCCTCTCTGTCTCTCATCCGTGGCTGTGCGAGGCCTGGGCGCACTGTGGTGTCGCTGGTTGCTGGGCTGGGCTGGGTGTCCGTGGGCTGGCTGCTCCATCACCGCGCAGGCTGGTGAGGTGGGGGTGGGGGAGGTCAGGGGTCAGGGGTCGTTGCAGCCATGGGCTCGGCCCTGTCCCTGTGTCTGCCCGGCCTCCCTCAGAGGTGGCGGAGCTTGGAGTAAAACGCCATCGCTCTCCCTCTTCAACCGCCTGGAACGCACTGTCATTCTAGAAGTCTCCATCAAGCAGGTGGACTGTGTGCCGTGGGTCCCGGGTTTTAGCGAATAGAGTCTGCGGCTTGGGCGCAGTTCAGAGTTCTGCTGTGAAACCATCAGAAGAGGGAGGAAGACAGACAAACGGCGTTACTCACAAGGTCACCTTGCCCCGTTAATAAGTTCATTGGCGCAGGGCGCCTGGCTGCACGGAGGCTGAGATCGGAGGATCTCGGTTCAAAGCCAGCCTGGGCAGCAAAGTCCCTGAGACTCTTATCTCCAATAAACCACCAAAAGAAGTTGGAAGTGGCGCTGTGGCTCAAGTGGTGGAGCCCTGGGCTTGAGCAAAATGATGCTCAGGGGCAGCACCTGGGCCGTGAGTTCAAGCCCCAGGGCTGGCAACAACGAGGGAGGGATTAAATAAATGCCAAGGCCAAGCACACTCTCGGTGGTAAGAGTGCTGGTCTGGCCTACTGGCTCAGGACCCCGGGTTTGACCCCCAGCACCCCAAAACTACGTGTGGCACAACAGGCAGTCAGGGAGAGCCTTCTGTCCTGTGACGATTCATATCAGAACCACCGTTTCAGAGCAGTGTGCCTCTCCTTCCCTCCTGGAGACTCCTTCCACAAAGTCCAGGGAAGGCTGGAGCGGACAGACGCTCCCTGCCCTCCAGAGAAACTCATTAAGCCATAATTACTTACCTCTCCTTGTCCCGGTGCCCTTCCTGGGTGGAGGACGGAGGTGGGGGGTGTCGTCTGGGCACTGACCGCCGCCCCGGGGTCCCCGCAGCTTCAGCTCCGACGCCGTCCCCAGCCGATGACCTTGGGGGGCCGCCCTTCCTGCTCCCTTATGTCCCTAGAGAAAAAGATCATTGTCTCGGTAGCATTGGCAAGCTCATTCTCCATGAGACACTTTCTCTGAACTTTAGAGATACGTACATGCTGGTACCTTGCAGCACAGGGTGGTTTGATCTTGAAGGTGACCCCGTGGCCTTTCTATTCCTAGAAGATCACAGCAGCAGCACCGGTTCCACGCTGGACTCTGGAGCGCGGATGGAGATCGGGGGTGTAATTACCTTTAAGTACAGAGCGAGCTCTGTCTAAGGAAGGTTATTCGCCACTAAGTGGCTCTTTAATAATTCAGATTTCGGTAGAACCACAGAAGAGGCGCCCCTCTACGTGTGGGGTGGTTTTTAGTTGCTTCGGCCCGAGGAGTAATTGAGTGGAAAGGCTTCATCCCCGTCCGGCCTCCTCCTGGAGGCTGTTGGATGAGAGGCTCAGCGGCCTCCTCGTGGCCGAGTGTTGAGTCCAGATGTGATGGCTCCCCCAGACTCGCTCTGTCTTTACTCATGAGGGTTAGGAACACAGAGGTCTGGTCCCGGGGTCAGCGCGCTGCTCTTTAACTCCACCCAAGGTCTTCCACAGAGCAAGGAGCTGCTGGACAGGAAGAGAATGAACCATAGAGAGAGCTAAGCCCAGAACCCTTCTACTTGAGGTAGAAACCCCACACGCGCCCACCCCGGACCCGCGTGACTACACGTCCCTTAGCTCCCTCCCTCAAACGCTCTACCACTGGAGCCACAGCTCTGCTTCGGGCTCTTTGGTGGCTGATTGGACGGGAGAGTCCACAGCGACCCGCCCGCCCAGGCCCGCCTCCACCTGCGCCCCGCACTCTCAGCCCCTCGAGTAGCTGGGACGGCAGGGGGGCGGCCCGTGCCCGGCGTAGATCCTTCAGGCCGCACAGCACCGGGGCTCCCACTGGTGCCATTTCCAAAAGGGAGATTTGAACCCGGGGATGATTACCACCGCGGACCAGCCTCAAGCCATCCTTGCTTGCTTCCTCCCCCCGCTGGAGCGCAAGAAAGCCATCATAGGTTGCCTGTCCCCAAACTCCACCCTTGAGCCCTCCTTCCCAGGAAGAGTGGCGGGTCTTGGAGGAAATCCCAGAGGCCTGGGCGCTGTCCCTCAGCTCTTCAGCTCAAGACGAGCGCTCTACCCCTTGAGCCACAGCGCCACTTCTGGTTTTCTGGTGGTTCATTGGAGATCAGAGTCTCACAGACTTTCCTGCCCGGGTTGGCTTTGAACCGTGATCCTCAGATCTCAGCCTCCCGAGTAGCTGGGATGACAGGCGTGAGCCACCGGCGCCGGACTTGTTTTTTTTTTTTAAGTCATTCATCACAGTGATGAGGATTCTGAAAGTTAAAGAGAAAATAATGACTCCACGGCCTTCCCACGCGCTCCTCCTCGCGTGGTTTACGTCTGGACCCTGCGTGCTTCCGCTTGCTGGGTGTTGGCACGGTTAGCTGAGCGTGGTCTGGGCCGGGCGCGGGCTGTCTGAGTTTCTGACGCAGGTCTGGGCTGCGATGGGGATCGGATCCCCTTCTCCTTTCACTGGCTGGTTTTTTCACACGAGGTTCGCGCCCTCCGCTCGGAGCTGCTCCCGTCCTCCTCCTGCGTGGCGGATCCACAGGTGCAGCCGCCATCCAGCCCTTTTCCTCTTTCGGGGAGCCCTGTTGCTCGCTGCCCTTTTTCTGGGCTGGCTCCGTGCACACAGTCTTCCTTGTGCGTCCCCCGGCATCTCGAAGGGCAGCTTGCCGCTCTCCTCCCCTGCTTCCTTCAGGAACGGAGGGAGGCGGCACACGCGGGGATCTCAGTGCCAGGAAGCCTTCTCCGTGGCCCTTTCCCCCCGGGCCGAGGCTCCGGGGAGGCCTTGGGGAGAGCGTGACCGCCTGGGCTTGGTGACGAGCACCGTCCTGGCGCGGGCAGGAGAGCAGCGCCGCTGCGCCACTGGCTGCGTAAACTCCCGAAGCCGCCGCGCCTGGCGGGGATGAACCCAAGCCAGCAGCGCTGGGAGGGAGTTGATGAGCACGGCTTTCGGATCATGACGGTGAGGTGCACACTCCTGGTCCCCTGAACTAACAGACAGGCGCAGTGGCGGGAAGGGTGCTGCGTTTGGGAGCAGGAGAGGGTTTTTCCGCTGGTCAGGACAGTGAGTGGGTCATGGTTACAGTGATCACTAACTCGCTGTCCCTCCCTGCCCCCCCACCCCCACTTCCCAGCAAAGAGCAGACCCCAAGATCCACACACAAATAGAAACCCACTTCCAAAGGCCTCCAGTGCCGGTGATTTTCCAGTCCCGGGAGGATTTTTGATTTCCTTCCAGAAAGAAAGAAACAAGTGAGATCTCAGCCGCCGGCCAAGGCCACACGGGGTCGGAGTCCTGCAACCAGCTGCCCCTGGGGGTGTCTCCAGCAGTTAGGGTCCCCCCAATTCCCGTGCCCCCCCGCCTCTGCTCATCTGAGCGCCCCGTGCCCATCCCGTGCCCCCAGCACGTGGCAAGGCCCTGGGGCCGGCGGTCCTGGGTTTGGCAGGGAGGCGCTCTCACACAGGCCGGAGTAGAAAGCTGGCAGTGGGCGTGGATTTAACCTGCTCCAGCATCCCCTGCTGTGACAGAGGCCTGAAGCCAGCAAAGTGGGGCCTGGCCTTTTCAAAGGCCATCCCTCCTCCCCCTCCTTTCTTCATCCTCCTCCTCCTCCATCTGCGCAAGCCCTCTGCCATTACTGCCTTCCGGCGTGTCGTGTTTTGAGGGCTGAGGACAGCTGCGGGTAAGAAGCGTCACTGCTCGGTTTCTGCTCCGAGACTCCACAAGGCAGAGCAAGGTGAGTCGGATGCTCTTGCTCGGCTGTGATCGGTGCCCGCGCCGTGGCACAGCTGGCCGGCTGTTTTCCGGCCCTGTAGCTGTGTTTCTGTAGCGCGTGTACCAACGTCCGTCCTTGCGCATGTTGATGGAGACGCAAAAAAGAAATAGCATAAAAGAAAAGTGGCCAGGATCCCAGCCACCCCCGGAGCCCGGCCCGGGGCCTCCGCTCCCCGGAATTGCTCTCTTTCCCCCGCGTGGATTGCTTTTCTGAGAAAAAACAGAACCGGGGGAGCGTCCTGTGGACGCAGCTCTACTGGGCCTTGTAGCGAAGATGATGGGGCACAGGTGCCGGCGAGCGCGGAGATCCACAGGGAGACCCGCGGCGTGGCCTTCCCAGAGGTCAGCGGAGCGGCGATGGCCGGGCGAAGGGAGCGCCAGTCCCCGCGCCAGTCCCCGCGCCAGTCCCCGCGCCAGTCCCCGCGCCAGTCCCCGCGCTCGCCGAGTCTGAGCCTCGCGCGTGCGTGGAGGCCCTTGCTGATCGCCGCCGCCGTGTCGTGAGTGCGTAGGCCTTGGTTCTGGGCTCAGATCACCGCCATGCCCCGAGATCCAAGCCTGTCTGTGACCGGCGTGGAACCATGGAAAGCGGTCGATGCGTGCAGAGGTGATGCTGTGGTCAGTCCTCCGGTGGCTGTACATGCATAATCCTGTCCAGTGTGTGTGTGTGTGTGTGTTTGGGGCCGTTAGTTGTGATAGAATCACACTTCAGTTCTTAAATTAGGTGCCTCAGGGTGTAAATCTGGCATCATACCATCCAATATTTGTTGCTAAGCATTTTTTTTCTGTGATCTTTATGGGGGGCACTGGGAAACGCAGCCTTTTCAACTTAACAATGCACTGAGCGCCGGTGGCTCACGCCTGTAATCCCAGCTGCTCAGGAGGCTGAGATCTGAGGATCTCGGTTCAAAGCCGGCCCGAGCAGGAAACCCCATGAGACTCTGATCTCCAGTGAATCACCAGAAAACCGGAAGTGGTGGCGCACCAGCCTTGATCGCAAAAGCTAAATTCAAGCACCAGTATCCAAACAACAACAACAATAATAATAATGCTTTGGCTCTCCTTGTCTCCAGGGTGCCGGTTGCACAGCCCTGGTGGTAGCTGTTGTGGCGCGGAAACTAGAACTCACCAAAGCAGAAAAACACGTGCACAACTTCATGATGGACACCCAGCTGACCAAGAGGGTGAGTGGCCGGCCGGCCGCCCCAGCGGCCCCCGCCGTCTACGCCATCTCGGGGTGCGCGGCCGGGAAGGCGGGGCGTGCTTGCTAAGCGGGGGGGGGGGGGTTCCCGACTTCAGATCGTGAGGGGCCGTGGGGCACGTGGATCAGAGTCGCTCACAGGACAGCAGGTAGATCACGCCTTTCCCCCTGACCCGCGGCCGGCCAGGAGGCGTTGGGTGGCAGAGGCCGGGCTGTCCCATCAAGCTGGGGTGTAACTCAGTGCTACAGCTCTTTACCCAGCGTGCCCAAGGCTCTGGGTTCGATCCCCGCCAAAGCACCACCGACAACAAAAAAGAAACGTCCCAAAAGCCACACGTAATCATTAAGAGATTGAAAAACTGCAAACACTCACCAGGGGCCCCGCCTCACAGCCCAGCTGCTCAGGCGCTGAGGACTGTGGTCCCAGCCAGCCCTGGAGAACAGGACGATGACCCTATTAGAGAAATAGCAAAGTCAAAAAGCTGGAGGCCTGGTTCAAACGGTAGAGCGCCCGCCTACCGATCTCAAGGACCTAAGTTTAAACCCTGCTTAAAAGAAAAAAATGATGATTCCCTGAAATACCATGTAGAAGAAATATCCCCCCCCCCCCCCCAGTGGCGAACAGGTTAATGGCCACAGATGTTCTGAAATTGGAATATAACTAACTCTGTAAGAAAATAAATAACAGCGATAAATATTGAAACAGTGGGTTATTTCCCAAGACCAGGTTTAATGTTTCGAGCCTTCCTGAATTGAAAAATCACCATGAAAAAAAGAAAAATCACTCACCATGCACAAATTTCCAGGGGAAACAATTTTACACAGACATGGCTTCCCCGTGTGGGAAAGGGAAACACAGATTGGTCGTGTTCAGCGTTGAGGGAGATGGAAAATGTGTTGAGACTCTGCAGCTCAGAGTTGCCCCCGGCGCCCAGGTGGAAGAGTGCCAACAAAAGCAGAAAGCAAACACAAAAGTCCCCGCGGCTGGCCGAGGGGCGGGCGCAGCCCCGCGCGGACGGACGCTCTGTCCTCCTGTCGCCGGGTGTCTGGGGCCCGGGGAAGGCCGGACCGCTGCCCATCTGGGACTGAACGCCGAGGAGAGTGTGGAGTTTGGGCCGCAGAGATGCCTTGCTGTTGAGAAGAAACAAACAAACACAAGACGTTCCGAGGATCCCGACCCGATAATGTTCAAGATTTCCAAATTGACAGACGACACTGCGTGAATTCTTTGCGTGTGTATGTGCCAGCCCGGGGGCTCGAACTCAGGGCCTGGTTGCTACTTGTTGGCTTGTTTTCGCTCAAGGCTGGTGCTCTTACCATGTGAGCCACAGCTCCATTTCCAGCTTTTTGGTGGTTAGTTGGAGGAAAGAGTCTCATAGACCTTCTTACCTCAGCCGGCTTCAGATTTTAGCCTCCTCAGACTAAATATAAGTTCTTCACAATTACTTGTAGAATTGTGATCAGTAAGGACTGTAATAACATCACAAGCCAGTGAGTGGCCCCACCCCTGTAGCCCTAGCTACCTGGGAGGCTGAGGGGTGAGGATCGTGATTGGAGGCCAGCTCAAGCAGAAACGCTCATGAGGCCCCTTCTCCGCATTGCCACCTGTTGTCCTGACCAGGACGGGGGTACCCCACAGAGGTGGGGTGTGCCAAGGCCGGAAGCGAGGCTTTATTTCAAAAATGGCCAGGAATTCAGTCACACCCGCGGCCGGTCAGGCCCCTGGCTGACGGGAGAGCCTCCATTTCCTCCAGTGTGCGCAGCGGCCTGCATGGTGCGTTGTAGAGAAGGTGTCGATCCGCTCACAGCCGTCAGCAGAGCTCAGCGAGGCCTGAGAAACTCACCGGCGCACGCAGCCAGCCAGAGCCCAGACCGAGGTCTCCAGACCTGCGCAAAGGCCGCCGCACCGTCCTGACCTGAGAAACCACACGGTCCATTCCCGCGAGTGTCCGGACCTGGCTTTCGCTCCATTTCCCTGCAAGCCTCCGGGCGCTTTCGTGCACCCATTCACCATGGCTCACGCCGGCAGTGAGCGTCCCAGCCTGTCTGTCGCCTCCTCCATCTGTCCTTCCCCAAGAAAGGAGAGTCCTGCCAGGAGGAACGTAGCTGAAGCCGGGCACCAGTCACCCGAGCTAGGTGGAGGTCCGAGGATTGGGGGTTCGAAGCCAGCCCAGGCAAGAAGGTCCATGAGACTCTTCCCTCCAGTGGACCAGCAAAAAGCCAGAAGAGGCGCTGTGGCTCAAGTGGTAGAGCGCTAGCCTTGAGCAAAAGAAGCTCAGGGACAGTGCCCAGGCCCTGAGTTCAAGGACCAGGACAGACAGAGACAGACAGAGACAGCTGAGTAATAGAGGAAGTATGTTTGCTAGTTGGCTGCTTGTTGGTTTTAATTCGGGGACATGTTATTTTCCCCTTTTCATATTGAAAAGTAGCAGTGAAGTCAGTTCCCCTCTCCCCCCAAGAAGAAATCTCGGCACCGTCAGTCACCAAGGTTACAAGTGCAGAGGAAATACACACGCACGGTGCCATCGCTCAAGATGAGCTCAGGGACGCTTCCCTCCCGTGGACCTCGGGAGCTGCGGGACGGGCCGGGTGATCGTTGTGCGGGAGACTTAAATTCCCACCATTTGTTTTCCGAACAGGTAAAAAACGCAGCTGCCAATGTGCTCAGGGAAACATGGCTCATCTACAAAAACACGAAGCTGGTGAAGAAGATAGACCACGCGAAAGTGAGGAAACATCAGCGGAAATTCTTGCAAGCTATTCACCAGTGAGTACCGTCTCCGTGTTTATCTTGCTTGCTTTGTGGCTGGCTTCCGACGCCAACCAACACTTAGTAGTTTTGTTGTTGTTGTTGTTGTATACGCAGTAATTCTCTCAGTGAAATACTGAAGGAAAATTTTAGCTGCTCTTCGATTAAAATTCATGAGTAGACTACTCATTTCTTAACCAAGATGTCTTGTTTCTGTTTTCAGTTATCAGTCATTTCGATTAAAATGGCGTGTCCCAATTGATTTAACTCTCATTGTCCGTTCGTTCTAGGATGTGTAGCTTGTATGCGTGGTAAAATCTTGAAAGATGAAATGGCGTGAGCTACCTAGATTTTTCCCCACATACATCAAATATCTGTATGGATTAGAAAGCCCTAATTGTCTTAGTGATCGAAGACTCGGCGCATTCCCAGTCAGAAATTCGGGGTTGGGTGTGCGCCTCATGTTCCTTGTAGATTTTTGCGTTCCATGATCCTAAAATGGCAGCGTTCCCCTCCCGGTCGCTGTTCCATTGTTGCCCAACTCCCATAGGCGTTTGAAGTAGGTATCTGTGTCTCGTAAGAGTCAGGATAATTTGGAAACGCAGGACTTTCCCCCCGAGGTGGAGATGTCCTCACTGTAAGTGTTCTTACCCTGTGGGTCTCAGGTCTGGGATCAGGCAGATGTGCTGCCCCTGCACAAAGAAACACAGAGTGAAATCCACCCAGGCGACCCTGGGAAACCAGACAAATCCCAGCTCTTTGTCTCCCTGGGGCCAAACTAGCACAGGACAAGAAAGTTGCGAGGCTAGAACTCATCTGACGGACAGACAGACAGAGCTCATTGCTAAGCCCCGTGGCACCACACATGCAGAATCTCTAGGCTTTCTCCTCCTACCTTCCACCTGTCTGTCCATCCAACCAGCTGGCTCTGAGATGGAGATTACACCACTGCTTGCTCTTTTTCTTTTCTGAGGAAGCGCAGCGGAGAAGCCCGGTTCTCCGGTACCTAAGGCAGAAGCGCACACACATGCATACATGAGGAGTTGGTCTTCATTGCTGCTCGTAAGAAGGCAGTGGTGTTTTTCCTTAAACCAGATGCAGCTCCGAGCTCCCCCTGGTTGTTAGGGCCTTAGTACTGCCCCGAAGACGTGAGACAGCACAGAGAGAGAACCAAGCTCCCCTTACAAGCCACCGCCGGGACCTCCTGCCTGGACGTCCCCTCCCCACCCCCTCCCCTGCAGGCCAGGCCTGTCCCCCACAGTCATAACCACCCCCAAAGCCCTTGTCACCAGTAACCCCCCATCCACACACGAGACCCACACGGCCCGCTATGGACCACAAGTGTCTGGGTGTGAGCATCTGGATACTCACCTGTTTCATGTGAAGCTATTGGAAAGGAAGCTCACCTCGGTGGGTGTGAGGAGCCGAGTGTGCCGGGGAACACCAGTGTGCAGAGACAGTGAGCAAGCGTAGGCCGGCGGGTCTGCGGCCTGCCAGCATCCCGTGCCCGCCAAGATTTCACGCTTCTGTCAGCGTTCCCTATTAAAAACACAATCCGGTGTGAACTGGCCTTGGATAAATGCCCCAATACCAAATTCAGAATATCACACTGCAGCAAGTGTGTTGTAATCTAGCCCCAAAACCGTCCTTACCAGGGGCGCTTACCCTACATTGTGGGGATTCATTAAATTTTAGGTTCTGAATGCATTTACAGGCAAACCCTTGGGAGAAACGTAAAGGTATTTATTCATCATATAACCTTGGCTGTTACGTTTGAAAAGCTTTTCTTCAATAAACTAATTTTTTTTAAGCCCACTCTGCAGGAAAGCTAGTTTTAAGAACTGTCCTAGCTGGACACTGGTGGCTCACGCCTGTCATCCTAGCTACTCAGGAGGCTGAGATCTGAGGATCACGGTTCAAAGCCAGCCTGGGCAGGAAAGTCTGTGAGACTTTTTTGGGGGGAGGGGGAGGGGTCCGGTCATGGGGCCTGAACTTGGCCTGGGTGCTGTCCCTCAGCTCTTCAGCTCAAGGCTAGCGCTCTACCACCTGAGCCACAACACCACTTCCAGCTTTTTTTCTTTTTGCCTATGTGGTGCTGAGGAATCAAACCCAGGGCCTCAGGCATGCAAGGCAAGCGCTCTACCACTGAGCCACCTTCCCAGCCCCGTGAGACTCTTATCTCCCATGGACCACCAGAAAACCAGAAGTGGCGCTGTAACTCAAGTGGTAGCGTGCTCGCCTTGAGCTGAAGAGCACAGGGACAGCGCCCAGGCCCAGAGTTCAATCCCCACAACCAATAACAACCAAAAAAAAAAAACCTGTCCTAAAGACAGCAGCAGTTGTGCCCACTGGGCAGGTTGAATTGAGGTGCTGGGTGCCATGGAGGGATTTTCCCAGCGCTCCCCCATCACCTGCTCTTCTGAGTGGTGACCAAGGAATTCCCCTGTGACTCTCTTGTGTCTGTCACAGTTTCTGACTCCGTTTCTTCTGTAGAACGTGTACCTCGCCAGTACGCGAGCCTCGGGCGGCTCAGACGGCGTTCTGAATTGTCTCATACGTATTGTCCTCGACACGGGAGCCCTGTGCTTCAGCCCCACAAAGCCTCGTTTCTCTGGGCTGCGTTCGAGGCGGCTCTGGCTGTCACGGGGAGGGGTGGGGAGGTGAGGCACACAGGGGCTCGATTCCGCAAGGCAAGGCCTCCACCGCTCCCTGTGGACCCAGCGTGAGCCGAGGCCCGGCCGGCAGCGCCGGGCAGCTCGGGCCTTCGTGGCAGAAGGGCAGATGTTCCAAACTCATTTGCTGGCGCTTCCCGGGAGAGCCCCCAGCTCTGAGAGCCGGTCCCGCTGCTGTCTCCCTCCCTCCCAGCCTTGCTGCCCTATCTTATCTGCTCCGAGTCCTCTTCCCAGCAGTGGGCCTGTTTGAATTGTGTCTCTCGGTGCCACAACGTGAGCTCTTCCTTTCCATCCTTGTTTTTTCCACGTCATGTATGGTGGACCCACCTGCCAACACCAACTTGTCTCAGAGCCAAGAAGTCCAACGTGGTCCTTTATACAGCGGCTCTGGGGGCCACGTGAAGCCCCCCCTCAAACACTAGGATGCCCTGATTTATTGAGCACATTGGCCTTCTGGTCACTATATTGTTTTAGAAAACAAAAATGATTTCAGTTGCTTCCCCGAGCACCCCGAGGCCGGGTTGGCCTGGGGTTCGTTCCCGTGTCTCACGTCCGTCCGGGTCGGGAGGAACGGCGAGCACTCTCGTGGACAGGCCCCACTCACCGGCCAAGGACGGAGGGGTCAACCGACAGGGTGTCCCTGGGTCACGAGGAGGTCTTCCGTCGAATGAATCGAGCCCCCTGTGCCAGACTGAAGCGCCTCTCTGTGATTTTTCTTTTTCCATTCCAGAATATTTTACAGTTTCTTTTTTCTTCTGTCTTTTTTTTTTTTTTTTCCCCGACAAAATGAAAATAGAGCTCGGAAGTAAGTTACGTGAGCCGCGCCTCTCTACATTTGCAGACTTTTCGACTGGCTGCATGCACCTACCAAAAAGCGGATCCTTTCTTTGTGAATTTTAGTCGTCTGGTTGCTGCCATTGGAAATGTGATCCAAAACAAAACCAAAAACAAAAAAACCACCCATGCTATTTTCCTGTGATAAGCGAAGTTCACAAGGAAGAAATCAGCATACGTTTCTTCTTCTTCTTTTCGTGTGTGGGGTGTGGGAAGAGAGTAATATGCACCTCTCTGCATGTTACCTTTTATTCCGGCAGCTCAGATGGACGTGTCCATCTACGGTCCCCGATCTCAGGCTGTGCAGGACAAAAACGATACATGTCCCAGGAACACGGAGGAGCTTCAGTTAGGCAGGGCTTACGTGCAGGACCGCATTCGGAGCGGATAAAAGGGGCAAAATTCTACTGTCAGACACAGTTGAGTCACCCGAGAGAGGCTAGGAGTGTACACACACACGCACACACACACACACACACACACACACACACGTCCTTCCACCCAAGAGCTCCAGCTGGACATGGAACCCCACCTTCTCCCCTCTCTGGGGTGACCCACAAACGTCTAGGGAGTTGTTTGTGGCCCGTGTTGTACAAGGGACAGACGTCACCCTTCTAAGGACACTCGGGATTTTTCTCAACAGGATGTGAACGTTAGGGACCTGCTGGCACATTTCGTTTAGACTAGGACCTGGCCCAGCCTGCCGGGTCATGCTGAGGGGTTGTGAGCAGTCACCAGGGCGGGCTGTGAACAGAAACGCCTCCGGGCGGTTGAAGGTGGAGTCAGTTCAACTCTGCGGGGCTGAACGGACCAACCTCCTCGTGGGGGGAGTGGTTGTGACAGGGTCTCCTGGCAGTAAAATCTTGCCCTGTGAGTTATAATCTAGTTAGTTATAGACGATTCTGAGCCATTTAAACTAACAACAATTTAAAAGAACAAAGCATACCGTCTGACGTTAACAACGCTGACTTTCTAAAATGGCTTTCGTCACCAAGGCCAAGGAAGGTTAGCATGGATTTCCCTTTCTTTTCCTTTTTTTAACCTTTTCCATTAAGCAGCTTAGGAAGACCTATCCTTTGAAGTCTTTAAATTGTTGATTTACAGAAAGAAAAAAAAAAACCTATCTTTATCTTGGGGAAAAAAAAAATCTTTGGTTCTTAGGACATAAATATGCCAAAAAAAAAATAATAAGAGTTCTCATTTGGAAATACTTAAAAAAAAAAAAACGGTGGCTTTTTTGGGTGTGTACAATGATATTGTAAGTCATGAAAAAGCCCTCTGACAAACACGCAGTGTCAGGCGTGTGTTCTGACTTTTATCTAATTTTTTTAAAAAAAAAAAAAAAAGGGAGTTTCTCCTCCTTTATCAAAATCAGTTTTAAGATTTAAAAAAGAAAGGTCCCCGAGGAACCGATGGAGAGCTAGGGGACAGGACGATGCGTTTTGAGCTACCTTCGCTGCTGGTTGAATAAAAGTTTGGTTTCTGCTAATGAGAATCCCGCCTGTCACCGCTCATCGGGCCCCAGTGCTAACCCGACTCATCTCAGACGCCACGGGGCGCGCCCGCGGCCGCTCACATAGACATAGGAAGGCGGCATCGCTCGCGCGTGACGAGGGCCCATTGCTCGCATTCTCTCTTCCTATGTCTATTTGTCATGATGCCGGGGCTTTAAGGAATGTTCTGGCTTCTTCTCATACGGTGAACCCCCCCCCTTCTCCTTCCCCACTCCCCCTTATGATCCTTTCTGAATTCAACGTCCGGTAACCAGCTCTGTCCCCAGGACATCTCATCTCTTGCTCTCCTTTCTTTCTTTTTTTTTTTTTTGCGGTGTTGGGAAAGCATGCTCCTCATTGTACCAGATACATACGCCCAGTATGGACGCCCCACCCCGCCCCAAAGAGTGAAAGCATTCTCCATGCAGTACCTTGCTCTTGCCGGTTTGGTGCATGCTGTTTGGTCAACCACGAGACGGCCGCTGCGGGGTGGGGGGAGACGGCGCGTCTGACTTGGAGTTCTGTCTTCTAGATTGAGAAGTGTCAAGATGGAGCAGCGGAAGCTGAATGACCAGGCCAACACCCTGGTGGATCTGGCCAAGGTAAGTCCAGCCCGTGTGGGCTGCCCGTGACCGCTGGGCACTGGCCACGCCCCCTGGTGCACGCGCTGGTGGACAGATCCACAGAGATGCACGCATGCATGCACGCACGCGGGGCCTGACCGCCAAGTACCTTCTCCTCCCATCTCTTCTCTATGAGCCAACCCCCCCAACCTGCTTAAATGCTCTCCAGACTGCCGTGAACTGGACGCACACTGTAAGACGCCTGCATCCAACAGGAGAGTTCTGGAATTCTCCAATCTTACAGGGATACAGCAGACCTGTGTCTTGGGTGTGTGTGTGTCTTCAAGGCTCATGGCTGGAAATAGTCATCAGTAAAAAAAATAACACGAAGCAAACTGAGAACAGTGGGAAATTGACATTATAAAAAAGAGCGACTCCAGGTGCTGGTAGCTCACACCTGTAATCGTGGCTCACACCTGGAGCCCTGGCTGCTACCCAAGAGGTAGAGTCCTGAGGATTGTGGTTCAAAGCCACACAGGGCAGAAAAAGCCATGAGACTCTTGACTTCGCTAACAGCATCAACAGCAAAAAGGCAAGTGAGAATTCAAGCCTGAGTTTTGAGTACTACTCGCACGCGCGCGCACACACGCACACAAAGGCACTGTCCTAGTAATAGTACACATAGACCACAAATTTGACGTGCTAACTTATATAACAACCATTAAAACTCACCTCTATGGAAGGGGCGCTGTGGCTCACGTGGTAGAGCGCTCGCCTTGAGCTGAAGAGCTGAGGGACAGCGCCCAGGCCCAGAGTTCAAGCCCCACAACTGACAAAAAGAAACTCACTTATAAACACAGAAATGGACACCTTTGCTATAATTGTTCCAATCCCTAAAATCCTTGGGCCTAATGTCCCCAAGCCTTCCGACAGGACACCAGGTGAGTACCTGCAGTATCGGCTCTAAGCCCCAGCATGGAACCTTCTAGAATTTGCTCCCCACGCAGCTCATTCATTCATGGAGCCGCCACCAACCAGAGAGGCGAGCCGGGGTGGGAGTTGGGCCGCCCAGCGCACTGTCTCTCCACACCACCCCCCGTGTCCCCCCTTCCAGACTCAGAACATCATGTACGACATGATCTCCGACTTGAACGAGAGGAGCGAGGACTTCGAGAAGCGGATCCTCACCCTGGAGACGAAGCTGGAGACTCTGATCGGCAGCATCCACGCCCTCCCGGGCCTGATCAGCCACACCCTGCACCAGCAGCAGCGGGATTTCCTGGAGGCCCAGATGGATGGCTACGACAAACGGCTGGCCTACGGGGCGGAGTGCTCCCGATCCTCCTCCAGACGGCGGAGGTCCTCTTCCACGGCACCACCAACTTCATCAGAGAGTAGCTAGAAGAGAATACGTTAATCACAAACTAAGACTTTTTGCCATCATATGGTCAATATTTTAGCTTTTATTGTAAAGCCCCTATGGTTCTAACCAGCGTTGCCCGAGTTCTGATGTCAGAATCTTGGGGACCTGAACATAACTATACTAAGTTTTAGGCCAAAATGAGTTGAAAACTCTTTTTTTTTTTTTTTTTCCGGTTTTGTTTCTTTGAGACACACAGGGAATGCACCTAATTACCGCTGTTATAGATTGTTCTTCCTCTGATTTCACTAACTTTTTATTCATGCACTTCAGACTTTACTACTACATTATATGATATATAATAAAAAAGAAAACGTTAATTTCTGCACAGACTTGGTTTGATCACTTGACCAAAACCGTACGTTGGCTCTCTTCCAGGGGGAGTTGGGGAGGGGCGGTCCTCTGATGTCACCCGGCCCGACCGGACATGTGACCGTTTTCCCCTCCCGTGAGATGTCGACACCACAATTATTTTACCCAGCTAAATGTTCCATTCTCTCTTCAGTTTACAGTGTCTCCGTTTGGAGCTTTTACTTCCCAATGAAAAGTTTCCAAATGTGGAAAGTCAGGCTATTTAATCAGCATATGTACCGTGCCCCCTCCCCTAATAAATGACACAGATCCTTTCAAGAATTATTCCCCACCAGGGTCCCTGTAACTCACACCTGTAATCCCAGCTCCTCGGGAGGGTGAGATCTGAGAATCACAGTTCTGAGCCGGTCCCAGCAGACAAATCTGAGACTCTTTTCTTCAATGAAGTAGCAAAAAAAATAAAGAAGTGGAGGTGTGGCTCACGTAGCAGATCCTCAGCCCTAAGCACAAAACAGAAGGCCCTGAGTTCAAGTCCAAGATTGGAACAGAGCGATCATTATTTTATTCCCGTTTTACGCCAAGTATCAGGGTACGACCATTGTCTGTGAACTCCTGTGATGGGATTTATAAGTCTAAAGCAGTGATTTCTTATTCCTTTATTCCAAAAGGCCCTGGCTCTGTTGAAGGTAACTGCAGTACCATCAGGAAGATCCGTAGTTACTTAACAGGTTTGCATACATCAGCCTCATAAACATGAATGTAAGTCAACGTATTTCCTAGTATATGGTCCCCTCTTGGTCGGGACTAGCGTACATATCTGGCACAAGATTAATTTCACACATTTTTTTCTACACTTGTTTCTCCAGTGGTTATGGTCTGATTTATATAAAAGGAAAATGGCAAGTTTGTAAAAGCCAGCCCTGGGCCTGTTTCCTGTAAGTCTGGCCTTGGTTTGGAAGGGACGTCGTTTGCTCTTCACGGGGTTGGATTTTTGGTACCGGGAGGATCGAACCCAGGATGTTGCACTATGCTACGGGCAACCTAGAACAAGCCAGGCTCTGTTTAGCAAGCTGCTGGCGTTTGTCTAAACATGAAGAGTGCTCCTGCATGTTCAGAAAACTCAGAAGAGATGCCTGTTCTCCCGCTCTGCTGTACCACTCCGGGGTCTAAAGAATCCCAAATGGCTGGCATAATTAAGTAGTTCCCGCCGGGGCGCCAGTGGCTCTAATCCTAGCTACTCAGGAGGCTGAGGTCTGAGGATCGTGGTATAAGGCCAGCCTGGGTAAGAAAAGTCTGTGGGACTCTTACCTTCAATTAAGCATCAAAAGGCCACAAGTGGCGTGGGTAGCTCAAGTCATGGAGCACTAGCTAGCCTTGAACAACAATAACAACAAAAGTCAGAGACAGCACCCAGGCCCTGAGCTCAAGCCCCAGGAGGACCAACATCCAAAGGAAAGGCATTTTTTCTTGCAAGAAAAAAAACTACACCAATATAGTTGATTCCTGCCGCACAGTTCAGTGAAGAAAGTCACTTGCACCACGATTCTCTATAGGTGATGGAAAGAATCAAAACGTTTCAAGAACACAGCGTTTAATTGTATGTGTAATTGACTGGGAATGAGTGCAACCGCTTCCCTCTTCCCCAGCCCTCCCCAAGGCCGGCTAATCTCATTTACACAAGACATTCCCCGCACATCTGTGCTAGAGAAGAGAGGAAAACAGAACGCCGCCCAGGGACACTAGGGCTGAGGGTGAGTGAACCTCACAATCCTGCTTCCAATCCTGCTTCGTCAGGACGCATGCTTCATATGATAGAACTAAGGTTTCGGGGTTCACAAGACAAGAATACATTTGGGCGTAAACACTGGATTCAGAGGAGAGACATGTGGGTAAGATGAGGCGTTTGGTCTTGTACTTTGATGTCATTGGTTCTTGCGTAATCTACTTGTGACTAAAGCAAAGTAGATACCATGAGAGTAGATATAATTAAAGCTACTTCTCCTCGTAAGTGAGCCTCGCTCACGATCACTCCAGAACCAAGAAACCAGGACAAGCATAACGGATCGCTGTTGTGATTGGGGAAGAGAGATGAGCATGCGAGCTTTCATTTTAATTTCGTAGCCTGTGTTTTTTCCTTTCCTCTTAACTGAAGCATTCCTGGGTGAGGTGCTCTTTTCTCTCTAAACATTCAGCTCTTCCTGTTACCAGTTTGCTTGAGCTTTGTATCTGTAAAAGAACATCAAATCACTGCTGTCCTAGGTTTGTGTCTGCTCAGATGACATTGGAGTGAGACCAATTCAATACTGACAAGAGGTCTTACTCAAATATTTAAAAAAAAAAAAAAAAAATGGCTCGTGCCTGCAATCCTAGCTACTCAGGAGACCTAGATCTAAGGATTAAAGTTCAAACCTTTCTGCCCAGGATGGGTAGGTAAGATGAGACTCTTATTTCCAACTAGCCACCAAAAAGCCAGACGTGGAGGCGTGGCTCAAGTGGTAGAGCACCAGGCTTGAGCAAAATAGCCAAGTAAGAGCACAAGGCCCTGACTACAAGGCCCTGGGACAATAAAATTTAAGAAAAGAAGACTTACAAATGCTGAGTAGCACAGTACAAATCTTATGTGAAAACAGCCACTTTGCACCACAAAGAAATATAACTATTGCCATACACGCTTATTTTTATTTTCTAAGACTGATGAGGTTTATCCACATATGGACTCCTCTCCCAGTTCCCAATGTCCTTTCAACTAGGCCACATAACAGGTGTCATCTGATCCGAGTTAAGTGTGAGAGCGAGGTATCATTACTTTCCCCTCCTCCAGATCAGAAAGTGCACGGAGCAGGGCTGGCCTGGCCCTGTTCCAGGCTGCTTGCTGATAAATGACCCGGGGTAAGGATCAAATACAGCTCATTCTACACCCCACCCGTTCAACGGCCCTGCTGGGCTTTCTTGACTATTAATTCCTTTGTCTTGTGCTCATCCTGGGGCTGAATTTAGGGCTTGGGGCAGTTTTTGAACATGTTGCTCAAGGCAGGCGCTCTACCACTTGAGCCACAGCTCCACTTCTGGCTTTTTGGTGGTTTGGTGGAGAGAAGAGTCTCACAGACTTTCCTGCCCTGGCTGGCTTTGAACCGCAGTCCTCAGATCTCAGCCTCCTGAGTGGCTGGGATGACAGGCGCGAGCCCCCGGCGCCTGGCTCTTTCATTCTGTATGTGTACACTCTCATTTGGTCTCTCTTTCCCATGCCCAACTAACTGCTAACCAGCCAACCAACTAACTAAGCCAACCAACACCAACGAGCCCACTAACCACCTCCACCTTACACCTGTCTGCTATTACTTCAGTGAAAGAGCTCCTCTTTCCCCTTCCCCCCTACTCTCTCCATACTCCTCTGCTATGCTCCTTATGGGTTTATTTATTTCCTCATTCGAGAGTCTAGCACTCTTCTACACAGCTCAGTATTTTTCTATCTCAAGAAGTTCTCCTCTGGGGCTGGGAAGGTGGCTCAGTGGTAGAGCGCTTGCCTTGCATGCCTGAGGCCCTGGGTTCGATTCCTCAGCACCACATAAGCAAAAAGAAAAAAGCCGGAAGTGGCGCTGTGGCTCAAGTGGTAGAGCGCTAGTCTTGAGCTGAAGAGCTGAGGGACAGCGCCCAGGCCCAGAGTTCAGGCCCCACGACCGGACCAAAAAAAATAAATAAATAAAAAAATAAAAAGAAGTTCTCCTCAATGTACAATTCTCCAGATTTTGGGAACCTTAAGATCTTGAACCATTCGCCCAGCCTCCTATCTCTTTCTTCTTCTTCTTCATTATTATTATTATTACTATTACTACTCTGTGCGGTGCACACCAGTCCTGGGGCTTAAACTCAGGGTCTTATTCCCTGGCTTGTGTTTTTTTGGCTCAAGACCCGGTGCTCTATCCCTTGAGCCACACCTCCCCTTCTGCTTTGGGCTGGTTAGGCGGAGATCAGAGTGTCTCCGATCTGTCTGTCTAGACTGGCTTCAACCACGATCCGTAGGTCTCAGCCCCCTGGGTAGCTCGGCTCACGGGTGTGAGCCCGCGGGCGCCTGGTCTTTTGGGAGGGTTCTGGGACTTGCACACGGCTCCCTTGGGGCTGGTGGCTTCATGGATCTCACCAAGTGTCCTTTGTCGAGCGTGGCGCGTCCCGCTGATCCCACGCTGAAGTTCAGGAAGGCGGTGGCGTAATGGAGTGTCTTCTTGGCCACCAACAGCAATGATTAGAAGTAAACAGGAAATGAACTCCACTCTCTGGCTGCCCCGGTTTCCGTAGGGTCTGTTTGCTGGAGAACTGTGTCAGTGTTGCCCATCACCTCCCTCCCTTCCACAGACGGCTCAAGTCCCCACCTCCGAACCCTGGGGTGAGATTTCCCACTTTCCTGAAGTTTCTCTTCCAGAGGCCATGCAATTTCGTTGTACGATCCAGTGCCTCGCACTCCTGGGCTTGTGTCCGGATGAACACTGGACACGGGTGCCATCGATCTCCCTTGCTCAGAGAGCTCACGTCTCCAGCGGACCAGCCCATCTGGAGACTGGGGCTGAGCAAACAATCCTACCCCTGGCCAGCCGTCAGCCTCCACCCAGCGCACACAGCCGAGCGGCTGCACTGTCCTGAGTTTATCCCAGATACTCAGGATTGTTTGCTTGCAGGGTATGTACTCTCTAGATTTCTCTTCACCTCTCCTCCCACAGAGGGGATCCAGTCTCTGGTAGGATCAATGCACCTGTCTGTAGGCTTCCCTGATAGGTCAGTCATACGCAAAGGCCCTTGGGACTTGGAGTGTTTCCATAGCATTCTCTGCGAGCCGGACGCACGCGCCCTGCTGTCTTCAGGTGGGGACAGATGCACCTCCCACTCATAACAGATCTGAGCCTTGTCCAAGGCACCAGAGACTCATACCATCACCCCAGCCACTCAGGAGGCTGAGAGCTGAGGATCGCAATTTGAAGTCAGCCCAGGCAGGAAAGTCCGTGGGACTCTTATCTCCCATGAATCACCACCAAATCCACCAGTGGACCTGGGGCTCAAGCAATAAAATGCCAGCCTTGGGCAGAAAAAGCTCAGGGACAGCACCAAAGCCCTAAGTCCTAGGACTGGCACTAATAATAATGATAAATTCACAACCATTGAACTCTACATCTTATATACCTAATCCACTAATCACTAATCCAGTGGCGCCAGTGGCTCACACCTGTTATCCTAGCTATTCAGGGGGCTGAGATCTACAGATCTCAGTTCAAAGCCAGCCTGGGCAGGAAAGTCCATGAGACTCTTATCATCCAACAAACCACTCAGAAAACCGGAAGTGGCGCTGGGGCTCAAGTGGTAGAGCTCTCGCCTTAAGCTGAAGAGCTGAGGGACAGCGCCCAGGCCCTGAGTTCAAGACCCACAACCGACAAAAAAATAAAAAATGTGTTCATTAATGGAATGGAAATCTGTTGGCCATGGACTCAGCATGCTAGTCAAGATCCCCCAGTCCTGAGTAGAAGAAAATCGCTTGGGTAACAGCCAGCCCCTGCCCCGACTTCTTCGTCCTGACCAATTAGTTCACCAACTCCCCCCGCCCCCGCTCCAAGCCCACCCGTGGCTGAATGTGGCCAGACCCCCCACCCCACCCCACCCCTGCAGCCAAGCTCCGGGGCCATTTGCTTTCGAACACCCAACATTTGCTTTGTGCTTCCCCGTCTCCCTCCCCCCACACTTTTTTTTTTATTAGGAAGATTAAAATTGTGAGGGGGGAGAAAAAAAAGCAAGAACTCTCTCTTCTCCTCTTTCTGCGGGAACAGCTTGTTTCCATGACATTTATACGGGGAGCTCTTGCTAAATGACAGGCAGATTGTGAGGGAGATGTTATTTTCTGTCTCTCTGCCTGGGAGAGTCGTGGGTGCGAGGGAAGAGCGGCAGGCCCCCTTGCGAGGTGACTGGCAGGTGTAGTGTCTAGGGAGGGGGTCGGGGGGGAGAGGAAGGGGGGAGGCCGGGGAGATGTTATTTAAAGGTTGATATGACAGCAGCTGAGCAGATTTGGCTGGAAGTTGTAAGATATATCGGTGCTTTTTTTTTTTTTTTGGTAACATGGAGTAACGTTTCCACAGATGAAAGTGTCTGCTCTTTTTTAGTTCTTCTCCTCGTGAAGCCAACCTGGTGCTCCCAGAATGTGCCAGCACCTGCGGGCACCAAGGTCCTGAGGCCTCGGGATGAAGCGGGCCCGGAGACGGCCGACCGTGAGGCCGGGCGATGGAAGAAAGAGAGCGCTGGACCCTCCGGCCCCCGCTCCGCCTCCCACGGCCGGGCCGGGCCGCCCTGGCGTCTGCCACGCCGCTCCGGGGACAGCTGGCTTTCTCCCACGCCGTCCCCCCAACAGCTCCATGAGACTGGCATCACTCCACGGGGGAAGTCTCTTCTCTTTCCAACCTCCCTCCTCCCTCTCCCATCGGTTCACGTCTCCTCACACTCATCTGGATCGGGGCGGCGTGTCTGAATTCTTCAGGCGCCATGGCTACTCTCCGTGCTCGCCAAAGGGGGACCCATTACCTTGCACCCCGTGCCTTAGTCTGCCGTCAATAAGAGCTCACCCGCCCGTCTGCTGCCCACAGGGCCCGTTCCCAGCTCCTGGTCCATGCAGGAGACCCGCCCGTGTGGGTCCAGCAGCCCCCCCCGCCCCCTTGGCTCTCCCCTGATGGAGCCAGCTGCCCCTGTACCCCTCCCCTCTGTACCCCATCCCTGACTCCACCTGGACCTCAAATCCCCTGCACTTGCCATTATCACCGCCACACGGTGAAGGCGGAGACCTGGACCACCAGAAGATCTCCGTTTGCCTGGACCGAAGAGCTCTTGACCAAGTGATCTGGAGCCTGAGCGGCTTTTCACGCGCACACTCTCCACTCTGCAGCTGACCCTTCACTATCCGCTGCCCCCCTCCCGTCCCACGTCCACATCACCGGCCTGCCCCCGCCCCGGGGCATTTGCATTGATGCCTCCTCTCCACACCTTCCCTTCCTGGCAATTACCCCTAAACCTTTCCAGATCTAGGGAAACAAATGCCGATCAAACACCAGCACACCCTACCTACACACGTAGCCCTCTTTGCTGGTGACTCCCATGCTCTGTTCTTCCTTTTACAATAGTGTTGATGAAAATATTATAATTTTACGTGTATGTCCTTCTACTCGGCTCCAGTTGCTAGCATTCTCAGAAGAACTCAACCTTTATCAGGCAAGGTTAAAAACAAAAAGTTCTATAAGTGATCACCATTTTACAAGTGATCAAAGCAGACAGACCACAGAGCTGGTATTGGACCGATTACACTTACTTGGTGGTTCAGTCTTGCTAAGGAGAAGAGAGCAGAGATGGAGGCCCATTCTAACCCTAAGGCCAGCCTTTCCCCAAGTCCCATACTGGGAGAGCCCCATACTCGGGGGGGGGGGCATCACTCCTGTCCTGGTCAACCTCTTCTCAAACCTTGGAGCAATCCTGAGGGGTGGGAGGCCCGGGGGGAGGGGAGGGGGGAGGGAATCATGGCAGTCCTGGTGCAAAAACAGACGCTGGATCAAAATAGAAGATCCAAAAATGAACCCACCCAAGCATCCCATCCTTGATAGAGAATTTGGGACCTGGAATATAGTACTTCATTTTTAAGTTTTACTAGCAAATAGTCATTGTATAAAGCAGTTTTGTTGAGGTGTTCATTTACATTGATTATCGTGAACTTTGGTGAAACTCAACTCACGGATATTGCTCTGTCCTAACCCCCTCCCTCCTTCCTTCCTCCTCCTGATCAGTTTCTAGCAGGTTTCATGATGCTACTTCTCATACACGGTATATACAATATATATGTTAACATATACTATATATTGATGTTAATATAATTATACATTATGTATGGTTATATAGTACATGATATATGTAATGCTGATATTATATACTGAAATATATATATTACATACACAATGTAACTTCAATCATTTTCCCTCCCTCACCCTCTCCTTTCCCCTCTTCCGCAACAACCCCACTTATAATCTTCATCATCATTTTCATTTAGGTCTAGATTCTACATATGAGTAAAAGCATTTAATGTCTGTCTGTCTGAGCTTATGTCCCTTAATACAATAGCCTATTTTCCTGCAAATGACATAATTTCTTTCTTTCTCTAATTGCTGAATGGGCCTGGAAACTCAGGGTATCCTGCAGGAAAACTGAGTGAATGCTTGAAGCTAGATGCTCAGGCCATTTTCTTCCTGGATGAAACTCCAACCACTCAGGAAATACGAGCAAACTCCGACCCACAGGACTGCATCAGATTTCAAAGCTCCTGCCCTCCCTGGGAAACAATGCCCAGAATCAGCCGAGGATCCGGATCCCGGATCTGGAGCGCGGGAGAAAAGCTTCGCTAGCTATTGCTCAGAGGATTAGCTCCCAGAACATCAAGAATGCAGAAATAAACACCAAGAGAATGAGTAAGCCAGGCAATCAATGGGCACATGAATTCGTTTTTGGAAGAAGTACCAATGCACAACAAACACACAAAGAAGCGTTCCAACCCCCTCAGTCATAAAGGGAAATGCAAATCAACATGAGCGAGCCCATCTCTCTCAGATGGCAACCAGAGAAAGCCAAGGGTCAGGACGGCAGAGCCGGGCCCCTCCCGCAGTGTGGTGGACGGGCTGGCCACGGTGGACGTCAGTACAGAGAGTCCTCAGAAAACTAAGTGTAGATCCGCTTAGGATCTTGCCGTCCACTCCTGAGCCTGTGTCTGAAGAAATGTTAACCAGCGTGTGTAACACCAACACCTGCACACCTGTGCGCCGAGCAGCGTCAGTCACAAAAGCCTAGATCACAAACACCAACAACTGAATTTTTAAAAATATATACAAGCCGGGTGCCGGTGGCTCACGCCTGTCATCCTAGCTACTCAGGAGCCTGAGATCTGAGGATCGTGGTTCAAAGCCAGCTCGGGCAAGAAAGTCCGTGAGACTCTGATCTTCAATGAACCACCAGAAAACTGGAAGTGGCGCTGTGGGTCAAGTGGTAGAGTACCAGCCTTGAGCTGAAAAGCTGAGGGACAGAGTTCAAGCCCCACGACCACCACCAACAACAACAACAAAAATACATATACACAGTGAAGTATTATCCAGGCATAAAGCAGCACAAATGTCATTCACAAGAAAACTGATGGAACTGGGGGATCACTTCTTGAGAGTGGTAAGCCAACATCTCATGATTTTGCTCATGCAAAAATCATGTAATAAAAACATGTAATAACATGTCTAAAAACATGTAATAACAGTCTGACGTGATTGTAAGAGAGACTATTTGTGAGTTTGTAGAGTTAGGGGCTTAGTGTGAGGAGCAAATATGATTGAAGTTACTTTATATATGTGTTGCGTTATTTCCATCTATAAAATATATTTTCATATATATGTTGTTCATTCATAGGAACATTGTTTTTATCTGAAAGTAACTTAGATCTACGAAAACTATTTAAATGGAGGAGGAAGGGAGAGAGGTAAAGGAAGAGTGATAAAGTAAATTTGATCTTTTTTTTAAAAAAAATGATATGCATGTATGTAAACTTCACAATGAAACCCCCATTAGTACGGTTAATGGACAATAAGATTTTAAAAATTAGTCCTTTCCTGTCCACAAAGCTCTCATTCATCGAGTCGCGGCCTCGTGTCATGGAAGTCTACTAAAAATTCTTTTGGAACAACAACAAAGTCGTGGAAGATTAGGGTGCACACCACATTAGCTGTGCCGCCCCGAGAGTGAGCTCAGCTTCGAACATGATCTAAAGCTCCTCGAGGATCTGGAACCCTCAGTTCCAAAGGGCTGGAGTTTCCCTGATGAATCAAAAGGAAGGTGGGAAATGTTGAATGAGACGCTACCGCGGGCCGGAGGTGGGCACGCCGGGCATTCCACTTCATGCGTTTTTATTAAACAGTTTAAACCCTTCGCAAGAATTCACTTAATTCTTTAATTATCTGCGAGAGTCCAAGGAATCAACTTTGTAGCTCAAGTATTTACTGATTTCAGGACCCTCTAGGGACCCTGAATGAATCCCTGTGTAAGGAAACAAAACGCTTCCCTTCCCACCAGCCATCGACTCTCCACGGAATGGAAACATCTCGATGCTCATCTCCCAAATCACTTCTGAATCCCACATTAAAAATGAGGAATACAAGCCCAGAGCCCACGGCTCATGTCCTGGCTCCTCAGGAGCCTGAAATTGAGGATCACAGCATCAAAACAGCCCAGGACAAAAAAAAAAAAATCTCCAAGAGACATCTCCAGTTAGCCAGGGGGAAAATGCCAGACTAGAGACATGGTTCAAGTTGAGCACCAGCAGTGAATGAAAAGGATGAGCAAGAACAGATCCTGAGTTCAACAGCACAGGAATCGGATGGATGGAGACAAAGAAAGAGAGAGAGAAAGAGAGAGATGATGGATGATGGGTAGATGGATGGATGGATGGATGGATAGGAAGACAAGTAGATAGATGATAGGTAAGTAGGTAGCTAGATAGGCAGGTATAGTGAAAGATGAGTAGGTATATAGATAAATATATGATAGATGGATAGAGGGGTGATAGATGGATAGAAAGACAAGTAGATGATAGGTAGATAGGTGATAGGTAGGTAGGTAGGTAGGTAGATTACTGACAGTGGTCAAAATAGACACAGAGACTTTATCTTAAAGGGGATGGGGAAACACAGGGAAAGAGTAACACAGAGTGTATTTGACCTAAGACAACTGTATGCATGTTATAACCGCGTATGTTTACCACATAGAATGATTTTCAGAATGTGAATTTTAAGAGCCTATTGAAAGCACTAAAGCGGAAAATGCAAGGAGTGAAGTGAGACCGTTAAGAGTACATTAGACATGGTGGAAAGGAGATTTACTGCACGGAAACAATGGCCACAGAAACTATCCACTATAGGGAGGGAGGGAGGGAGGGAGGGAGGGGTGTGTGTGTATGTGTGTCTGTCTGTCTGTCTGTCTGTCTCCTGGGGCTTGAGCTCAGAACCTGGGCTATGTTCTTGAGCTTTAATATTCTCCCACTTGAGCCACAACTCCACTTCTGGTCTTTTTGGGGATAGATAATTAGAGTCTCACAGACTTTCCTTCCCAGGCTGGCTTTGAACTGTGAACCTCAGATCTCAGCCTCCTGAATAGCAAAGATTGCATGTGTGAGCCACCAGCACCCAAACTGATTCTCTGAGCCCAAGTGAGTAAGAATAGTATCAAAAATTACAACAGTAATTATCTCAAGGAGGTTAAAGCAGACAAGGCTACTTACTAGTTCACACATTATGTTATCTTCAGATCATAACCACACATTTGTTTTGCAATTTAAAAAAAATCAAACATAAAAATAATTTTCTTTCTATGGGGCTGGGAAGGTGGCTCAGTGGTAGAGCACTTGCCTTGCATGCCTGAGGCCCTGGGTTCGATTCCTCAGCACCACATAAGCAAAAAGAAAAAAGCCGGAAGTGGTGCTGTGGCTCAAGTGGTAGAGCGCTAGCCTTGAGCTGAAGAGCTGAGGGACAGCGCCCAGGCCCAGAGTTCAGGCCCCACAACTGGACCCCCCCCAAAAAATAATAATAATTTTCCTTCTAATAGCAAGAAATGGTGTGATTATTTAAGCTATTCTGTACCATCTTTTGCTGGGCTATTAAAAATAAATTTTAAGTAATCAGAAAAGTTTATTTTCTGGTAATAAGGAGCACTTATTTAGTATTATGTCCTTGTAAAACTGAACAGTGAGGTCACAATTCCATCACTCAGGTTATGAGTACAATGCATCCTGCTCAATCCCCCCACCTCCCCTTGCATCCCTTCCCTTGAGTTACAGGTCCACTTTTTACATATTGTGCACTGCGTGTGTACACGTTGTGTTCTCATAGGCGTACGATGGCTGGGGACAGGCTTTCCCACCAATGTCCGCTTAAATTCCCACTTAGAACAGAGTCAAGAGACAGGCGGCCAATGGCCTGCCATGGGTCCCCAGTGCCAAAGGCCCCTCATTGACCACGATCAATCCTGCCGACTGGGCCTGAACGGGTCCGCCGGGACTTCCCGGCCCATGCCTTGAACCCACCAGCGTTTTCCCGGTGAAATTCAAGGCCCCGCGACATCTGTTTTGACCAAGCCAAGAGCCGGCTGGGTTCGGGGCCCCCGTGGTGTGTGGATGGACGGCTGGTTGGGGAAGATGACAGATGGAGACAGCGCGTCCACCCAGCCTCCCCGAGAAGTAGGGACAGGCGGAGGAGGAGGACAAGAGGCGTGCAGAAAGCTAAGGAAAACAAGATGCCTTCATTTCACACGAGCATCGTACACGCCGCCCTCCACATCAGCCCTCCATGGCTCTGGTCCCATCGGCTTGTACTTCATCCCTGCTGGCACCTTCTGTCTCTGAGCCCAAGTGATGGAAGCCATCATGAAAACAAAGCCTGCTTCGTTTCTTGGCCAGGCGCTGTAAGATGCTTGTGCCAGCGCTGCAGTGCACCAACCTCTTCTCTCTTTATTTCGCCAGACTCTTTCCACTCAGCCTAATCCCCCCCTTCCCCTCCTTTATAAATTTTTAACCGATATTCTTGATCGCTTTTTCCATGGCTGAAATGGAAAATGGATTTCTCAAGAAGCTTTTCTAAGCTAAAAAGAGGGGGGAAAAAAAAGTGTTTTGAGTACGTTTCCTTTCTCCATTTCTAAGTTTAGCCCCAAAGTAAGTCAGTCTAATTGCTTCATGCTCTAATCGCTCCAAGCTGAAAGCCAGGGCTGAAATTCTCCTTCACCCTCTGCACGCTTCCAACGAGAAACCAAACTCCTCTGCGGCCCTTTGCTATTCAAGGCTAATGATGGAAAAGAAAGAAAGAAGAACAAAAAGAGAGAGAGAGAGATCCTGCAAAGCACTCATTCTCTTGGGGGAAATCCTCTGGGTCCCCTAACACCACGCTCTCAGCCTCCAGATGCTCAGAGACCCAATGGCGCCACCGAGTTCTAATCAGAACGCTCTTCTACGGGCCTTCACCCATCCTGCTTGGTCCTGAGAGAGAGCAGCCGCTGGATGAAATCCCCCCAGCTTCCCTGATCTCCACCTGGCCTTATCACATCCACAGAGCTCGCTAGGAGACCAGAAGATGGAGAAGCTGGACCTAGAGCACTGAGGCGCAAGTCCTGGGTGGACAGACAATCCCCAGGGGCTATCGAAAAATAACGTTAAAGTACTCCTAGCACTGATCATAATTTGGGGTGCGTTAGGGGTATGCTTGATGTGTTGGGAGGAAGGTTAACCTGTAATAACTGAATTCTTGATGACTCCAGCTTCTCCCAGGCTCTTCTAGTGGAAAGAAGAGCTCACTAGATAGATAGATAGATGGATAGATAGATGGATAGATAGATAGATAGATAGATAGATAGATAGATAGATAGATAGATAGATAGATAGATAGATAGATAGATAGATAGATAGATAGATAGAGATAGACAGACAGACAGACATCCCCCAAAGAAATGAATTCAGTCAGCTTCCACTTGTAACATCCCCCAGTACAGAAACACTTCCCGTCTCCAGATCCTGAACACAAAGAACTTCTTGGAAGTTTTCTTCAGAAGGCTGCATAGATCTTCTCAAAATATGAATCCAGATCTTTTAAAACTCACACTTAGCCAAGTACCGAGGCTCCCACCCATAATCCTCCTCAGGAGACTGAGATCTGAGGATCATGGTGATTCAAAACCACCCCAGGGCAGGAGACGTCCAATGAGACTCTTATCTCTGATTAGCCACCAAAAAGCCAGAAGTGGTGGTGTGGCTTGAAGTGGTAGAGCACCAGCCGTGAGGATGCTAAAGGACAGTGCCCAAGTCCTGAGTTCAAGCCCAAGTTCAGGCATAAAGCTATGGAGACAGAGATCTATGATTTAAGAGAGAGCATGCCACCACAGTTAAAGGACTATCTGTCTCTGCAGATCTCCTCCATTTTTGTCACATATTGCAAACCAGTTTCACACCCAGACTTATTACGGTCACAATCCTGCCCACACTCCACGGGACAGGACTGTTTTAGAGGTGGGAATGCCGGGTGCCATATCGGATTCTTTCCACAGAGTAGCACCTTTCTGCACTGATATCTCAGATTTCTACCCTGGGACGTCTCACGAATGTTGATCCTGTGTCATTCAATGAATTTCTCGGCGAGCCAGAAGGCTTTGTGTGTCCCATAATGAACGCGACGCTCAACCAATTACAATTGTCGTTTGCAATCCCAGAGGAAGGACGAAGAACATGGATGGGGAAATAAAAACAATGCCACCACTTCTGTGTGGATATGTAGGTGACCTCTTTGCCTTGTAGAAGAAAACCAGTGATCCTTTTTCTATTTTAAAATATGCGTAACGGTTGAAAGACCTTTCAGCCACCTTTTTAACCACACAGGGTATGATAGAACCACAGAGGAGTGAGACAAAATTAGGATAATTATTAGAACAAATAAATATCCGGGAAGCATCAGCTAAGTGATTCATGCTGAAGTCCCAGCTTCTAGAGAGGCAGGTCCTGATTGGAGTCCTGCCTTGGCCAAAGGCAGGGAGATATCACCTCGAAAGCTGGATATCCTGAACCTCTATGGTACAGAAGTGGCTAACACTGATAAGTGGATCAGATTGTGGTTCGATGCCAGCCTAGGCAGGAAAAATCCACGAAACTCTTTTTTTGTTTTGTTTTGTTTTGTTTTTTTTGGGGGGGGGGCCTCCGGTCATGGGGCCTGAACTCTGGGCCTGGGCGCTGTCCCTCAGCTCTTCAGCTCAAGGCTAGCGCTCTACCACTTGAGCCACAGCGCCACTTCCGGCTTTTTTCTTATTGCTTATGTGGTGCTGAGGAATCGAACCCAGGGCCTCGAGCATACAAGGCAAGCGCTCTACCACTCTGCCACCTTCCCAGCCCTCCACGAGACTCTTATCTCCAATAAACCACTCAAAAAGTGGAAGTGGCGCTGTGGCTCAAAGTGGTAGAGCGCTCTCCTTGAGCAAAAGAGCTCTGGGACAGCGCCCAGGC
>NW_027203670.1:35000-57500 GCF_024711535.1 Dipodomys merriami
AGTGAATTCCTTAAGACCTTCTTATCGGTCTTCTCCCCATTGCAGACATAACCAGGGCCACAGCCTGAGTGTCTAGTCATCTGTGAATAGATGCGGCTTATTTCTTCCTTTCCCTTCTAGATGCCTGTATTTCCCCAGCCAGCTCTCCTGCTTAAAACCTCTGGTGATTTCAGTTTTGTCCTAACAACCCACCCATCTGGGTCTAGAACCATGGTTCAGAGCCGCCCGGGCAGACCAATCCTAGAGACGCCTCTCTCCAACGAACCACCGGAAAACCCCAAGTAGAGCGGTGGCTCAACGTGGTAGAACGCTCGCCTTGAGCCAAAGAGCTCAGGGACAGCGCCCAGGCCCTGAGTTCAAA
Source organism: Dipodomys merriami (assembly GCF_024711535.1). Taxonomy (NCBI): domain Eukaryota; kingdom Metazoa; phylum Chordata; class Mammalia; order Rodentia; family Heteromyidae; genus Dipodomys; species Dipodomys merriami. The sequence goes on from NW_027203670.1 coordinate 35,362, forward strand.
TCCTATCACCGACAAAAACAAACAAACAACAGCAACAACAAAAAGTGTCATTCGGGACATGTTAGCAAACAGAGCATCTGCTGGAAGAAGACGTCTCGCTCCTGGCTGTCTCTTGTGTGAAGTCAGGAAGGAAAGGCGGGAAGCAAACAGCCATCCCTCCTCCTGGGCGGCCGTTCCTTGGCCTATCAAGCTCAATAAAGGATGAGGAGCTCCAGCCCGCCATGGTCTGAGCTTGCTCGCTCCGTGTTGTAGTGACTTGAAGACACAAATTCTCCTGGGTGCCTAGAACTCCAAACTCATCAAAACACACATGCACACGCACACGCACACGCACACGCACACACGCTGGGTCAGCGGCGGCTGAGATGTAAGCCAACTCATTTCTAGGCCAACAGAGATCCCTTCCTTGCCTCCCCAGAGACCCTGCTGGGCTCCCCCGCCAGGAAATTCTGGAGGCCGTGGAAGGTTCCGGAAGAGCAGCGAGGGCTGCCAGGAAATCTCCAACCCAGGTGAATCATCTCTCTGGCTGGCTGGCCGAGGGACGGAGCTGGGCAGATGGCCCCGGGCACCGGTGAAGTGAGCGACAGCTTGGCTTCTGATCGCCTGTGGCAATGCGGTGGAGGCCGTGGGATTCAGGACCCACCTCCCGCACGCACGGCCCTGAGCCGAGAGCAGGGGGGCCCTTCCCCTCCAACTGGGGTGTCCGCCTCGGCTGGCGGCCATCCGAGATGGCCCCGGGAAGGAGCTGGTGGGATTCACTGGCGTTCTAACAGAGACTCCCCCTCCTTTCCTTTTAATTTTCTGAAACTTTGGGAACTTCTGCAGCCCAGTTGCTGCCGGCACCCGGGCCCGAGCTTGACAGCGAGTCTTATAGGAATGTTCTTTCTTAAATAGAGGAAGGTTGCACCTTGCTGCAAATAATACTTGCTGAGGAAGAGAATGGGAAGCAGCCGTAGCACACTCCTGCCGTGAATGGAGAGAGCCAGCTTTCTTCCCGAGGGACAGCACCCCATGATTGTGAGTGACCTGATGCGTCCACACCAGAACCTGAGGTCAGAGTCATCCCCCGACCACACGCCTGCGGTCAGGTCTGACGCAGCTTTTACACTTAGCAGTCTGTGGCGAGTTACAGTTTGTACACTGGTCTTTTATGCCTCCTCACCCCCCCCCAAAAAAAGGGGGGGGAAAGCAATGTCTATTACTTAGAAAGAATTGCAGACATTTCAGTGGGTCTAGCTATTCGTTGGCGCTGTGTGCCACGCAGAGGCAGAGAAAAGCGGTGAAGAGCCATCGCCGGCCATCCGCGCTACTCAGGAGGCTGAGATCCGAGGATCGCGGTCCTGCGCTGGCCCACGCAGGAAAGTCCTTGGGACTCTCACCTCCAACCAACCACCAAAAAGCCGGAGCCACAGCTCCACTGAAGCACTAGCCTGGAGCAAAAACAAAAGCCAACAGCGAGTGTCCGAGCCTTGAGTTTAAGCCCCAGGACCAGGCAGGCGCGTGCACAAGCACACGCACACCCATGCCCGTGCACACACAAGCATAGAAAATTCTGGGCCCCTGTCTGGCTGTGCAGCGTGCTTTGCCGTGGCCAGCCTGCGGAACAAGCGTGGGCTGAGGACTGCGATGAAAACGGGATGAGGGCAGATGAGAGGCGGGCGGCCAGAACACAGAAGGGCTGCCCCAGACGGGGCCCACCGTGCCCTTGGCAGGGATGGAGACGGAGGGGGAGAAGAGGAGGGGGAGAGGGGGAGGTCACGGGTTAATCTAAGGCCATCATCTTTCCCGGGAAGAGGCGGAGGCCTGTGTCCTGGTAACTTAGCTCCTGGTTAGGTCCAACATGGCCGTTTAGGTCCACCCATCACTGAAGTCACACGAGTCCCAACCGCCGCTCCCCCCCCAACCCAATCCTAGCCAGGATCCTGATCTCAGGGGACGCTGCACACACGTCGCCCCGGGAAAAGCAGCCGGCGTTTGCCCTGAGGCCTGGAGCCCCTGTCCGAGTGTGCGGTGTCAGGGTGGAGGAGGCCGGGCCGGGCAAGGTGAGCCCCGGGCCTGTGGGAAGGAGCCAATGGGAGCGAGGGCCGTTTTCCCTCCACCTACAAGGCCGGCCTCCCTCACCCGTGAGAGCGGAACTTCCGTGGAAAGCACGCCCTGCGGGGAGAGGCGGAGAAGGGCGTCTGCAGGGATTCCCCACGAGGACCAGGCGCGGAAGGGAGACGGACGGACGGGGAATTTTAACTGCAACGTGAGAGCCGACAGGGAACGCAGAAGAAGAAAAACAGTACACACGGCTGAAAATAAAGGACACCAGCTGGAGGATAGACGTGGAGACTCTCGGAGCTTGGAATGACAAAGTGAGACTGTAAGAGAGGAAAAGTGTGGCTGAGAAAATGAAGAGTCAGCCTCGTTCCCGCGGCTCATTCTGAAAATGTGTAGCTACTACAAAGTCCCACATGCCTGCCTGTCCTCTCTCCATCATCTTCTCCTCTCTCTCCATCATCTTGTCCTCTCTCTCCATCATCTTGTCCTCTCTCTCCATCATCTTCTCCTCTCTCTCCATCATCTTGTCCTCTCTCCATCATCTTGTCCACTCTCTCCATCATCTTATCCACTTTCTCCATTATCTTACTCTCTCTCCATCATCTTGTCCTCTCTCTCCATCATCTTGTCCACTTTCTCTATCATCTTATCCTCTTTCTCCATCTTATTCTCTCTCCATTCTTATCCTTCCTCCATCACCTCAGCCTCTTTCTCTTTCATCTTATCCTCTCTCTCCATCGTCTTCTCCTCTTTCTCCATCTTATACTCTCCATCATCTTATCCTCTTTCTCCATCATCTTATCCCCTTTCTCCATCATTTTATCCTTTCTCCATCATCTTATCCTCTTTCTCCATTATCTCAGCCTCTCTCTCCATCATCTTACCCTCTTTCTCCATCATCTTATCCTCTTTCTCCATCTTATTCTCTCTCTCCATCATCTTACCCTCTTTCTCCATCATCTTATCCTCTTTCTCCATCTTATTCTCTCTCTCCATCATCTTACCTTCTTTCTCCATCTTATTCTCTCTCTCCATCATCTTCATCCTCTTTCTCCATCATCTCAGCCTCTTTCTCCATCACCTCATCTTTTTTCTCCATCATCTTATTTCAAATGTCTAGAGCTGCTCAAGAAATAGAATCCAGCTCCGTTGTCTTAGGACCACGACCACAGCTTCTAACAAGAATCCAACAAGGACTCATGGACACATGAGCAAGAAAACAGCAGCTCCTTTTGCAGGTGCCAAAGAACACGGCGGCGGCTGGGTTGGAAAATTCTCATGCAACACCCGAGATTCAGAGGTTCTTTGTGTCCAGGGCAAAATATCTCTCGACCTCAAAAACGCCTGTGGTGCCATGGCCGGCATCATTTCCCGGTGTGTGTTAGGAAGGGAATCATCACGAACGCTCCTGCTCTGTCTCGAAGGAAGCAAAGGCATTACACAAAAGGTAAAACAAAATCAACTCCTAGAATCCTAACTAGTGCTTGCAGGATTCTCCCTGCTGCAAAGGAAGTGGGGGGGGTGGGGGGGAGGACAGAGGGATGATTCTCAGGTAGGAACCTTTGTTTGCCCGAGACAGATTCCAGCGACTTGTGAGCCGTTTCCATCGGTTAATCAATCATCCGAAAGGGTTCTAATCACTTCCAGATGGTGCCATTCCTACACCACGCGCATGATCTAAATGTCCGTTATGAAGAACATGCAGCGGAGAGGAAAACCTCCACCTTTCCTCAGCGTTCTCTTTATGTACAGTGAAACAGTACGCTTATGTTTGTTTGTTTGTTTTTTGACCATGGGTCTTGAACTCTGGGCCTGGGCGCTGTCCCTCAGCTCTTCAGCTCAAGGCGAGCGCTCTACCACTTGAGCCACGGCGCCACTTCCAGCTTTTTCTGTTTATGTGGTGCTGAGGAATCGAACCCAGGGCCTCATGCATGCAAGGCAAGCGCTCTACTACTGAGCCACCTTCTGAGCCCAAAACAGTAGACATTCACAGTGTAGGTCTGAAGCCTAGGAATTCATTATCAACAGAAAAGCATTTTTCACATAAACAATCAAAGCGCTACAGGAATGGACACTTGCTTAAGCAGATCACACACACAAATTATGTTCAAGTAGCCACATGGTAATCAATGAGAACATTTTAAATATGGGGAAATGCGAAAGACTACTTTATAAACTGCAGTAAACATAAATGCTTACTAATCTAACCGCAGAGTAGAAAAGGATCACCTATAAAGTAATAATTCTAAGATACCAACAATAAAGTAACTCACAAGTAATAATATAAGCCTGAAAGCCAAGATTATACGAAAAAGGGGCCCAGAATTGAGGAAAGTTGCTTCAACCCATACAATCAAAATATTTCCACAGTTTAATTTCTACTATTCTATTCCCGGTCCTAAAGAATTTGATTTCAGTTTAAATCCAAAAAATCTATACTTAAGAATAGACTTATAGTTTCTAACTTACTTGATGAAGAAAATCTAAAATATTGGATAAAAAAATTCTGTAGCCAGACACTGGTAGCTCATGCCTATCCTACCTGCTCAGGAGGCTGAGATCCGAGGATCGCGGTTCAAAGCCAGCCCGGGCAGGAAAGTCCATGAGACTCTTATCTCCAATGAACCACCAGAAAACCAGAAGTGGTGCTGTGGCTCAAGTGGTAGAGCGCTTGCCTTGAGCTGGAGAGCGAGGGACAGCGCCCAGGCCCAGAGTTCAAGCCCCACAACTGACAAAAAATTGTGTGTGTGTGTGTGCATGCACACGCGCATGCACGGGTACCCATTCTGGGGCTTGAACTTGGGGCCTGGGCTCAGGGCTAGCACTCTACCACTTGAGCCACAATACTGCTACTGGCTTTTTGGTGCTTAGTTGGAGATAAGAGTTTAAGGACTATTCTGCCCTGGCTGGCTTCACATAGTCACCTTCAGATCTCAGCCTCCAGAGTAGCTAGGATCGTAGGCGTGAAGCACTACAAATCCATTCACCTTTACCAGGGTGATGCTAGATCCAGAATGTTTTCTCTTTGTTATATTTTCTTGTTTCTTGTTTTCTCCTTCGCATTATTCGGTGTTGGCTCCCAGACCCCTTAACTCTTCCGGTTTGAATCTAAATAACCCGTTTGAGTTTCGTGTACCTCTCAACACTTCCAAAGTGTTCTGCAGAACCTCTCTCTCCCTGGTGGGCACTGTGATTTTGGGGGGGCTTCTGGGTACACATTCCTCCTCTATGAATGTGATTCATGATCTGAGAATTCAACAGCGTGAAGAAACATCCCCCCCACACACACGTATAGTGACGTATTTGCACTCAGTCCCGCTTTTCCGAGAGACAGATCAAGAGGGGGAGACTATTTAAACCCTTAAACCCCAGCTCCCAGCGTCCCCCGCCCTTCAGCTGACTTTCTGAGATCCCTTCTTCCTAGACGCTCCCACTGTGATCCATTTTTTATCCGGCTAAACTGCCAAAGGCCTCTGTGGGACTTCGTGAGCGAGCGCGCCGCGCCTTGGCTTCGTTCCTACCCTGGTGGGCACCTGGCACGGGAGGAAGATGGGAAGGAGGCGGGGAATGGGGGGCGGGGAAAGAGCATCCACTGCACACAATCTGAGGGACACAAGGCCACCCGACCCAGCGCATGGGGACGGGAGGGGGCTGGCGATGCCCTGGCTTGTTGGGGTACGGGATGGGTGGCGCTGGACCTGCTGGGAAGAAGGCCGGCTGACATTATTTATCGCTCCTGCACAGGGCGGTGACAGAGATCTATTGCAAACCCCGCCCCGCGGCCGGGCGGGGGCTTTCCATTAAACACTCTAGCTGGAGCGTGTGCAAAGGGCGGCTGGGGTTGGTGACATTCAGAAGACCTGTCACCTTCACTAAATCTGGGACTCGTTTTCAGGCCTATTTTTATTTCCGTTTTAAAAAAAATTATACCCGAGCAAGCTTTCTATTATTTTTTTTTAATCCAGCAAATTAGGAAAGAAAAAAAAAAAAAACGTTCAGCTCTATTTCGAGTCCTCATTACTTGAAATTGGGCCAAATTAGACACTTTTCTCCCCCTCCAAATACAAGGGAATTTTCTATCAAGCACTCCAAACCCCCACAAAAAAAATGTTTTCTCTATTTAAAAAAATAAAACCAACATTAATGCCTAAGTCTATGAAAGCCATTTCCATTCCCAGAGGAGAAGTTTTACGTGAAAATAGGTTAAAAGGTCATTAGCAGTGATAAAAAAAAAAATCTGATTATAAGTGAAGAGAAGGGACTAATATCCTGCAGGCAGAATACATTAATCGTGAAACATGACCTAGATAAGTCCCCAAATATGTAATGCCAATCTTTAGTTGTAAAACCACAGGATCTTGACATCAGAGGAAAGTGAAGCCCTGAAGTGAAAAATATTGAAAAGTTCTCGTAGGGAACGAGTTCAAGGACTTCAAAACTTTTCTTTTTTTTTTTTTGCCAGATTGACTTTGGAAACCAAGAAAAAGAAAAAAAAAAAATTTGTAGCAAACTAAGTATAAATCTCTCCCAAATTCTTCCTCCCACGAGAAACTCCTTTTTAAATTTCTTGCAGGTAGAAGCTCCGTACAAGGATCCTGCTCATCTCATCAGCCTCAGTTTACCCAACTATACCCTGTGGTAATCTACCCCACTCAGTCCTATAACCAGTCCTGCCATTCTCTCTCTTTTCTTTTTGTCTGGCCAAGATTTCTTTCTTTTTTTTGGGGGGGGGGGTAAGTCGTGGGGTTTGAACTCTGGGCCTGGGTGTTGTCCCTCAGCTCTTCAACTCAAGGCGAGCACTCTACCACTTGAGCCACAGCGCCACTTCCGGTTTTCTGGTGGTTCATTGGAGATCAGAGTCTCATGAACTTTCCTGCCTGGCCTTGAACCGCGATCCTCAGATCTCAGCCTCCTGAGTAGCTGGGATGACAGGCGTGAGCCACCAGTGCCCGGCTGGCCAAGATTTCTTATGACTAAATACCATCATTATCTGTCTCACAGTTCATCTCGCTGTGCTGAGCGCAGGATTCCGGTTGAGATGATGGCTCCAGGCTCATTTCTGCACAAAATCATTTCGAGTCTCGGATTCTAGTCTCTGAAGGCCTGGAATTCCATCTTCCCCACACCCAGTGTCATGGGATCTTCATGAGAAAAGTGCAGCCGAAGAAGGCCTTGGCTCTGCTCATCTCACCCCTCTGGTGAGATGTCTCAAGTTGGCCTCAAGAAGGGAAATTGGACCCGAGCTCTGGGGTTCACGCCTGTAATCCCAGCTCTGGGGGAGGCTGAGATCTGAAGATCATTGTCCAAAGCCTGCCCATGGAAGGAAAGTCTGTGAGACTCTTATTATCTCCAATTAGGCACCAAAAAAGCCAGAAGTAGGGTGTGGATCAGGTGGTAGAGTACCAGCCTTCAGCAGAAAAGTAACTAAGCAAAGCCAGTGGCTCTTCTGAGGAGCTAGGGCTCCTCAGGAGGCTGAGAGCTGAAGATCGCGGTTCAAAGCCAGCCCGGGCAGGAAAGTCCGTGAGACTCTGATCTCCAATAAACCACCAGAAAACCGGAAGTGGCGCTGTGGCTCAAGTGGTAGAGCGCTATAGCCTCAGCCCCACAGGGAGTACCAAGTGTTCCCTGGTAGCACCAGGCCTCTAGCACTTCACCAGGCTTGACTCCGAGGGCTCCCGAGGAAAGCGCCCCGCGGGCCGGTCTGCAGGAAGGAAGGCAGCGCCCAGCCTGACACACGCCATCTTTATCAACAGAGAACATTACCAAAGACCTGCAGCACTTGCCGATAAACAACAAGCAATGTTAGCCAGTAAAAATACCTAAACACCTGCAAGTATGCCGCAGGGGGGAATGAACACGCGCACCCTCGAACCGTTCAAGAAGTTGAACTGTGTAAGTCAACAGTTGCAAATAAACAAGGCACCCAGGCCAGGACACAGAATGAAAATAGAAACCAACATCTGGGTACATTTAAATATTTAAGCAGGATAAGAAACAGGGTCAATAAATAATGGGCAGTATCGATGAGGGGACTTTTTTTTTTTTAATCCTGGTCTTCACAAAGAAAGTAAAATAGCAGAAGCCAAGGCTGGACGGAGTGCTAGGCCTGACATGGGTTGAGATCAAAACTCACGAACACACAGCACCGTGCACTCACCTTAGGATACTCCCCTCTCCGGGCCTCTGGATACCAAATACCTCCCGACCCCCTGGGGACGCGGTAGAGACCCGTGGATATTCACCCGTGGACCAGGATTCCCTTCCCCGATGCCTACGAAACTGTCCACTGTGGCTGCTGCCCCTCCTCCTCCTCTTCCTGTGGTGCTGGCCTCCAAGGCCTCCCACCACCCCCCCAGCCCTCCCATCCACCTCTGACCCCATCTGCCCCGTCTCCTCCCCCCTCCTCCCCCTCAGCCCCATCCCCACCTCTGGCCCCCCACCCCAGACTACGGCTTGATTGAAAACCATCTCCACACGGCGACCATCTCGTCATGTACAGAATCAGCCGTCTTCCCTAGCGGGAGACAGAAGGGCCTTGCCGATTCCATTCCTCGTTCAGTTTCTTCGCATCGTCTCCACTAAATGACAGCGGGAAAGACCACGGGGCACAGCCGTGGCCTGGGTGCTCCTGGCCTTGTGGGGGAAATTATATTGGGTGGGTGCCCAGATCTCAAGACTGGCCAGGGACGAGCCCTCGGCCCGCCTCTCCCTGCCGCTTCCCCTGCGCCCCGTGTCCGCGTTTACACCCTCCACACAAAGCACCTAACCAGCACTTGCCACCAACCCAATGCCCTGAAAATCGCCAGCACCCACAGAGAGACCATGAACCCAGGCTTTTTTTTTTCCTTCCAATTCTGCCTGGCGGGGAAAGTCTGATAAAACTAGTGTGCAAAGATAACCGGCGTCTATACTGACACGTAAACATGAATACATATCTCTATAGGAGAAAAAAAAAAGCAAGCAGACAGAAGCCAGAATCCTTCCACTGATTTCTCGCTCGCCAGCCCAGAATGATTCCACGGTAAGGCCTGGATGAACGTAGCTCACTCAGTCATCGAGAGAGAAGAGACCCCATCAGCAGTTACAGATGCTGAGGTTGAACTTCACTGTGACCATCCAGAACAGGTGAAGAAATGGAACTTTTAGCCCAGTGTGTGCAAAGTCTACTGCATATTAAAATTAAGATATTTTTAGACAAATACTTCAAATCGCCCAGGTATTTGCCGATATGTACCATCATTGTAAACACTGCTGGCTTTTTGGAAAGGGGTCATACATATTGACCTTACTAATCTCTAACACGGCTGGAAAAAACGCTCACCTACTAAATAACTAGAGGGAATGAAGCAAGACAAAAGTTGGGAGAGAGAAGGCTAGCATTTGGGTATATATTTCTGCATCTATCTATCTAGATCTAGATCTAACTATAGACCAGGAAATGAAGCAAAAATGAGAAGAAATGGCGATAGAACCTGGTTATTATGCGGATCCACTTATCACGCGAATAGATCAATATTAATGGATTTCTTACATAACTTGAGCGATTACAAAATCTAAGGAAAAAATGGTAATTTACAATAGCTATAAAAAGACTTTTTTAAAAATACATGGGGACCAAATTTGCAAGAGACATCCTGTTTCGAGATGAAGAAAAATATGCAGGATCATGGGGGAAAAAATAGAAATTTATCATCAGCTCCTTGGGCCGGAAGACACAGAGTTGGCAAGATTGTCAGTTTCCTTACCAGGTGAGCTGGACAAGTGGATTCTTCAGGTCATAAAACAATCAAGACCGTCATTAAGAGTTCTGAGAGGGGACAAAATGAATCACCAAGGGGAGTTGAGTGGTACCAGCAGCTCCGTAAGGAAATGAACGCCACAGACCAGAAACGGAGGGGAAGGAAATGAAGTTAGTGCGAAATAAAACATTCACGCCCAGCACCCGTGGCTCACACCTGTAATCCTCACTACTCAGAAGGCTGCGAGATGAAGACCCAAGTTCAAACCCAGCCCAGGCAGGAAAGTCCGTGAGGCTCTAATTTCCAACAAACTACTCAGAAAAAGCCAGTAGTGGCGCTGTGGCTCAAGTGGTAGAGCGCCAGCCTTGAGCAGAAAAGCTCAGGGACAGCCCCCACTCCCTGAGTTCAAGTCCTAGTATTAGCATACACGCGCACACACACACACACACACACGTACATTTCCCAGCTAAAGATTCTCAGACCTCTGCATGGAAGGGAATTACCTAAAATCTCAGTAAAACCCAGAGCCGGGCTGCACCCAGGAGTTTCCCATTCTTCTGACCAGACTGGAGGAATTTTCTAGGGACATAGCTGATGATCTCAGGACTTGAACTCGGAGCCTGGGCACTATCCCTGAGCTGTTTTGCTCAAGGCTGGCGCTCTCCCACTTGAACCACAGCACCACCTCCAGCTTTCTTGGTGATTTATTGAAGAGACTCACAGACTTTCCTGCCCGGGCTGGCCTTGAACCGCGATCCTCAGATCCCACTTTCCGGAGTAGCTAAGGATGACAGGCGTGAGCCACTGGAGCAGTGTGGTTGGTTGGTTTGCGATGTGATCTCATTCTGTGACCCAGGCTGGCATCCGGTGTGTGAGTTCCTAGTACCTCAACCTCCCCAAACGTTGGCACCACACACACATCCGCCAGGAAGCCCATCTTGATTTTCCTACCTTGGGAAGGAGTCGATTTTTCTCACCACCGTAAGCAAGCGTTATTAGTCACGGTTCCCAGTCGCTCGATGGTTGGCGGGGACAGATCACCGGGGAGATGCCAACCACAGTTTCTCCACGAACCCTCCATATTGGTATTAAAATCCTTCTCCCCAGCCCAGTGGCTCACGCCTGTAATCCCAGCTAGATGAGGAGGCTAAGATCTGAGCAGGGCTGTTTGAAAGCCATCCTGGACAGGAAAGTCTGTGAGACTCTTACCCCCACACACACACACAGTGAGCCAGCAAAACATCGAAGTGGGGCTGTGGCTCAAGCGGTAGAGCACCAGCCTTGGAATGAAACAAAGCCAAGCAAGAGTGTGAGGCTCCCGAGTAGATACTAATGGACCCTGACTGTTTTTCCGCTTGACTCCCCGCCCCCCAAGTTTTCCCCGTGCTGGAATTCGTCCTGGTAAGGAAGTCACTGCAGGCTGAGGGCTCATGAGTCATGGCTCTAGGCTTGTCCCCTCCCATCTCGGGACTTTTAGAACCTTCTGGACCCCCCGGCATGCGGGGGGGCGGTACCCCAACCCTGCCATTAGCCACCGCGGTACCCTGGATCTTCCCGTTGCTGGGTCCTCGGGGTGGGGGGAATGAATCACCCATGCCACGCACCCACGTATTTTCTCTGCGTGTGCACCGTCGCCGCAGAAAGAACGCATTTGCACAGATCACAGGGCTGTGTTCACTCACGCTGGGGAGAAGCTAGCTAATTTCGGGGTTACGAGAAAGCCAGGCCTCCCTGCCAGCCGCCCAGAGCCAGAATCCCCTTTCATGGATTATTTGTGGGGCTTTCTTGGGCCTCTGGACGTGTGGATGGCGGGAGGGAGATGAAGGAGGTGGTAGAGACGAGATGTTAGCTCCACCACGATCGGTCTCGGTCTCTCTAGATGTCACTAGAACATTCTCTCTTGGAGTGGCTTTTGACTAACCTGAATACATTGGTGTTTTTCTTTGCATTTATCAGCTTGAGCCTTGGGCATCTGTGAATTTATGTTTGACACTCAGGAGGCTGAGAGCTGAGGATCACAGGTCGATGCCAGCCCTGGCAGGAAAGTCCGTGAGACTCTGATCTCCAATGAACCACGAGAAGACCAGAGGTGCAGCAGTGGCTCAAAGTGGTAGAGCGCTCACCTTGAGCAACAATGCTCAGGGACGGCACCCAGGTCCTGAGTTCAAGCCCCACAACCAACTCTGTGCGTGCGTGCATGCGTGTGTGTGTGTGTGTGTGTGTGTGCGTGTGTGTGTGTGTGTGTGTGTGTCAGAGCTGAGTTGGCACACTAGACTTTTTCTAGGGAGACTGAGTCAGCAATGACATGCTCCCTACTGGAAAAAAATAAAGCCCACTGGGGTGGAAATTAGTATTTAAGGACCCGATTTAAGCAGCTAACCACGGGGTTTGACAATTGTATTCCGCAAGGGATCCGGGCTCCTAGAAGCCTAGACACTCAAACCAAACCTAGGGACAACCAAACACCTCTTAGGGAGTTTTCTAGAGTTTGCTAGACTTTTCTAGGGTGAGGCTAGAGTTGCTTTTCCCCTACAGACTTAAAAAAAAAAAAAAAGGAGGAAGCGTCCCTACTGCTTCCGGAAGCTTCTTCGGCTCCCACGCCGCTAGGTCAAAAATCAGCCAGAGCGTGGTGGCTGGGGTCACGTCCCGGAATCAGTTCTAGGGAAATCCTGAGCGATGGAGGCTCTTCTGTGAATTGCACTCTGCCCCTCACCCCCGGGGAAGATGGCCTTTGTCCTGGAGGGCTGCGGCGGCGTCTCACGCTGGCAGAAAAGGCCTGGCTTGGTGGTTCGGGTGGTTCAACACCCACCAGGATCACAAGAGACCAGCCTATAGGTCACGCCTGCAATCCCAGCTGGCTGGCCGCCGGTCTGTCCAGCGGTATGGCTGAGGCCGCTGGTGCAGGGGAGCTGAGGCCTGGGGTGCTGGACGCGGTGGGGGACCCCCCACGCCCCCCACTGAGCAGCGCGTCCTTGGCTATGCTCTTCCCACGGCCTCTCCAGCAGGTAGAAGCCATTGCGCCAGCAGAAGCTGGGGCTTGAACTCTGGGCCTGGGCGCTGTCCCTCAGCTCTTCAGCTCAAGGCGAGCGCTCTACCACTTGAGCCACAGCACCACTTCTGGCTTTTTCTGCTTATGTGGTGCTGAAGAATCGAACCCAGGGCCTCATGCATGCAAGGCAAGCGCTCTACCACGGAGCCGCCTTCCCAGCCCACAATGAAGTATTATAACGGCTCACTCTGAGCAAAGCCACCCCAACATCATAGAAAGCATCTCTTCCAACTAGAGTCTCCAAGCGTGCGAAGCTGCTCTGTGCAAACGCAGAGACAACTGAACCCCCCCACCCCCCACATTCTGCTGCTCAAGACCGACCCACCCATGGATGGGAAGAAAGAAACGCCATCAGACCAAATATCCAACGGAAGCCCCGCCGCCCGCCCGTGAACGAAGCTCGGGACGTGCTCGGGATGTGCTCGGGGCTCTTTGCGGAGGTCTAAATGATCACATTATAAAGGGTTCTGTGCATGTCAAACGCTTGGTGCATAGACACGCGCGCGCACACGCACACACGTACGTGTAGAACGTGAACAGAAGCGAGCGGATCCACGCATTCTCGAGATGTGCACGGAACACATTTCATCCGTGTTATATACACGAACACATGTATACTGTGTGTCATGCGTGTCAACACATGTATAACATGCGTATTATAGTATAGAGAGATATAAATTATATGGAGGGGAATAATTCTTCGGGGGGCCCCACGAACCCCCAAAGCTCACCCTCTGCCTGCCCCTAAGCCCAAGCTCTGCTTCAGCCCCCCCTTAACCCATAGATGAACTAAAGAGACATGGGGGGGAGAGAAAGCAGGACAGCGCCAGGCAGAGCGTCTGAAGGCGTCTTCCGCCATCTCCCCGAAATCTCAGGGGGTCCCAGTGCTTGTCCTCGGGAAAGCTGCGGAGATCTGTGACACCGACCGATGCCCACGCTATGGCCACGTTCCCGTGTCCCGGGATCCCGTGGGACCCATGGCATCACGGTAATGGCCACTAATGTCCTCATCATCTAACAATGGCTGGCCCGGATCCCTGGCTGGTGAGCACGAGAGAAAGATCTAGAAGCAGGCCTCCAGGCCAGGAGGTGCAGGGCAGGTCTGAAGCGGGCGCTCAGCCGTGGCCGTGGGGGCCGGGCTGGCGGGGCTGGGCGGGGGTGGGGGTGGGGAGGGCCATCTCCCTCCCGCAGCCCCACGGGGACCCGCTGAGCGCCCAGGCCACGCCAGGCCCCCCGCGTCTGCATCGCCCCCGGCCCGTGGCTCCCCCCAGGGGAGGGGAGGTGGGAGGATCTCGGGTTTGAATCCAGGCCACATCTGCGCCATCACAGAGGGGAGCGAGTCCCAAGGAACTGAGGCGGCTTCCATGAGTCCCCGAAGACACGTATACAGCCGGCGACACCCTCATCCGTCACAGCCCCGCCTGGCGGGCGACGCTGGCCCAGTCCCGTCCGGGGGCTGCCACGCGGCCCGCTTCCTTCCCCGTCCAAGCCCTAATGAGGCGAGAGGATGGATGGACGGATGGGCCAGGCTGTGTTTCTCTTTACTTCACCCCATAAGAACAGATCCAGCTGTGAGCGGCTCGCGTCCGCCATCCCTGCTGCTCAGGAGGCTGAGATCTGAGGATCACGGTTCAAAGCCAGTCCAGGCAGGAAAGCCCGTGAGACTCTGATCTCCAATGAACCACCAGAAAACCAGAAGCGGCGCTGTGGCTCAAGGGGTAGAGCGCCAGCCTTGAACACAAAAAGCTCAGGGACAGCGCCCAGGCCCTGAGTTCAAGTCCTGTGGCCAGCATGTGCATGCGTGCACGTGCACACACACACACACACAGAAACACTAAGCCATGCAGGTGGCGGGCTTCCTCCATCTCCCTTCTGGAAACATCCGCAGGCCCCTCTCCGCTCAGAGCCAGGCCTGGCACGGGCCGCTGCGCCCCGCTGCCCGGGCTCTTGGCTCTCGCTCGCTGGGCCTCCTGCCCGGGGCTGCGCGTCCGCCAGCTCCACGGGCCGCCGGGGGCCTGGGCTCCGCGCTCCGGCGTCCCCCGGGGACGGAGATCCGGCCAGCTCCGGCCTCGCCCGCCAGATACCCGCAGCGTGACCTCCAGACAGGCCCTTCCTGAGCCTGCCGGAGGCTCCTGGCGGCGAGCACACGGCGGAAGTTGGACTTGAACTGGGATCTGCCCAGCTCTAACCTGTGACAGCTCTGCGTCTCATTTACTCCCCGGGTCCTTTGTCCGTGGAACATTCCAGAACCAGAGATCCCCCAGTACCAGGCAGCAGGGGAGGGGAGGCTGTTCCTTTCCCCACAGATGCCCAGCTGTCTTCTTCGTGGACCTCATCTCCAAAAGTGAGCCTGGGCTCCCAGCATCTCCCTGTATGTCCAGCTCCCCAATGCTTAGCGCAAGGCCATAAAGCCTGAGTCACCGGGACACACCTGTCCCCAGGTAACAAACTCTTGCTCACCCGCAACACCCAGAAAGGGGGGCGGGGCAGGGCGTGAAGGAGGTATGTCTTAGCATCTTAAAGTACTTACGAGAGTGTTGGCTCAGATTGGTGCTGAGCAAGTTCAAATAAAAATAAGCAACAAGCCGGGCGCCGGTGGCTCACGCCTGTCATCCTAGCTACCCAGGAGGCTGAGATCTGAGGATCACGGTTCAAAGCCAGCCCGGGCAGAAGTAGGGACTATGGCTCACGTGGTAGAGCGCTCACCTTGAGCTTGGGGACGGCGCCCAGGACCTGCGTTCAAGCCCCAGGAGCAGCACCGGAAATAAAAAGCAGGTTTGGTCTCTATTGACCTTTATTTCCCTGCATACCTCACACATACCCCTTCTAGATTATTCCTACAGACCTTGGTCAGGAAGTCACCCCACCAATGGTGGAAGCTGAGAACACAGTAAGTTACAGTCAGCCCAGAGACACACTGGGTGTGTCTGTGAGGCTGTGGCAGGAGACGCACACAGGTGTAGGTACACACACACACACACACACACACACACACACACACACACACACACACACACACACACACACACACACACACACACACACACACACACACACACACACACACACACACACACACACACACACACACACACACACACACACACACACACACACACACACAGAGCTCAGGGGTGCAGGAGGTCGTGGGAGGCTAGCGCTCTACCACTTGAGCCACAGCGCCACTCCAGGCTTTTTTCTTTCTGCTTATGTGGTGCTGAGGAATGGAACCCAGGGCCTCAGGCATGCAAGGCAAGCGCTCTACCACTGAGCCACCTTCCCAGCCCAACCCTTGAGACTCTTGTCTCCCATGAACTACCGTCAAGCCAGAGGTGGAGCTGTGGCTCAGGTGGGTAGAGCGCTGGAAAGTTCGGGGACCCAGAGCCCAGGCCCTGAGCTCAAGCCCGATCCTGGCACCAAAAACAAAACGTAGCCCCAGCCTGAAGCCGAGTCCAGGGCGGGGCGCCTATTCATAAACCTGAGCCGGATTTGTGCACGAACTCACGAGCGACCCACCCGCCAGCTGGCCCACCGCAGAGCAGAGATGACGCCACTCATCTCTTATGAGTCCACGGGCTCATCAGCCTTCCCTGCACGCACACACGCGTACGAGAGATACTGAATGTCAGGGAAAGCTGACGCAGGTTCAAATCCCCCAGCAGACATCAGCAACCAAGAGACATCACCCCCATGACAGCCCTGAATCTGTGCCCCCCCACGGCCATGGGACCCGGCGGCCCATCCGAGACACCGAACCACAAATCCTAAGAACTGGGATTTCTCGGAGCGATTCCCCATGGGAGAATTTTCCTTCCTCCGGGGAATTCATAGTCTCGGCGTCATCCGTGTGGCCGGCTGCCCACTGGAGGGAGAAGAGCATATGGTAACATTAAACGCGCTCATAACAGACAAGAGGGAAGGAGAGGTAAACAGAAGGCCCCGGCCACGGGCACAGGCCCCCGTGGCAGGCTCATTTTACTTGGGGATGGGTTTTAGAAGATGGATTCCGACGAGAAAGGGCAGACACTGCCAAAGACTATTGTTAGAATGCCAACTCTCCCTTCTTCCTCCCCCCATCCCTTCCTCCCTTCCTTCCTCTCTCCCTCCCTCCCAGGACACCCTTGGCTACCGTCAGCTGATACCTACTAGAATAAAAGTGGATTTTAAAAAAAAAATAACAGATCGGATGTCACATAAAGAAATATTAGATAAGGAGACATGCCCTTTTAGAGTAGCAGATAGCCTTTCATATCTATTCAGATGTAAGGGATCTACTCAGAAAACTGTTATATAATTATATAATTAGAAAAAAATTAAATATAATTACCACCAAATGCTGGCAACATCATCTATGAAGCTATGCTCACACACTGACTGAAATGTGTTCCACAAACTATGTCAAGAGCTGGACACGCTACTCAGGAGGCTGAGATCTGAGGATCGCGGTTCAAAGCCAGCCCGGGCAGAAAAGTCCATGAGACTCTGATCTCCAATGAACCACCAGAAAACCGGAAGTGGCGCTGTGGCTCAAGTGGTAGAGCACCCGCCTTGAGCTGAAGAACTGAGGGACAGCGCCCAGGCCCAGAGTTCAAGCCCCACAACCGACAAAAAAAAAAAGTGTATATATATATATAACTAACAGTAAAAAAGAACGATTATAACAATGCACCATAACTTTTCTCTAAAACTCCAGGAACAGCTTGTTTCTGGAATTTCCCCCATCCATATTTTCAAGTCCCCGTCACCCCCCTGCCCTTGAAAGATGTGGGGGGGGGGGTGGAGGCTGGCCTCAGTTCTTCCAAACCCCTCTCTCGATTCCCTCCCTCTGAATCAGCACCAGCAAGCTGACAGCCCAGGGGGGCGGGTGACAGGTGACACCGAGGCCAGGCTGGGGCTCTGTCTGAGCTCCACGCGGCCATCAGCGGCTTTCTGACTGGATGCGCTAATCGCAGCCTGCATTCATTCTTGCTTTGACTCCCGCACGCCTTGTAATTAACTAGACTGCAGCTCACAGAGGGCGAAATCACCTTCACACCGTTTAAAAAAGGAAAACAGCCACGAGGTTGATCTTTGTGAACGACCAGGTTTAGTGTTGGGGGGCGGGGGGGAGAAGGGTGTCTAATTTCCCATGTGCCACTATTTAAAATAATATTGATACCTTTTGACAAAATGCAGAAAAAAACTGGAATATCTACATGGGACCTGAGGAAGTCTTTCTGGGAAAGGCTGTGGAGACGGTGCTCTTTCAGAAAGAAGACCACCAAGTGGCCCAAAGATGGCTAGATCTGTGTAGGGTACAATATTCTTGTGTGTGTGTGTGTGTGTGCCAGTCCTGGGGCTTGAACTCGGGACCTGGGCGCTGTCCCTGAGCTTGTTTTGCTCAAGGCTAGCGCTCTACCACTTGAGCCACAGCTCTATTTGAGGCCTTTTTCTTTTTTCTTTTTTGTGGGGAGGATGGAGGAGAGGGGGTGTAGTTTAATGGTGCTAATGTCTCATGGATGTTCCTGCCCGGGCTGGCTTTGAACCATGATCCTCAGATCTCAGCCTCCTGAGTGGCTGGGATGACGGGTGTGAGCCACCGGTGCCCGGCTCAGACACACATTCGTAAAGACTGAGGTTTCTTCATTCTTGTCACTTGCCATGACTATCGAGAAACACAGCTTTGAGGGAAGACGTGGAGATTTATTTTCCTCTAGAGGGGCAGCAATCTGGCTGCTGATCTTCAGCACTGACCTTCTCAGGGATTCTTTGAAAGGGAAATATCCAAAATATCTGGGTGGTCATCTGACTCAGTTTACCTGAGCCAGCCCCAGTCTTGGCCTTGGGAGGAAGTCTCACATTCTGGGAGATGCATGGTCCATAGAGACAGGGATGAGATGTGGTACACCTGCTTGGCCCTAAACAAAGGCCAGCATGATCAAATGATGTACAGTTCTTCTAGGGCGTCTTGGCCAGGGCCTGGCCCAACCACACAGAACCATAGCGTTTCTCAGCTCAGATCCCAGAGCCCCTGGTCCCAGTTGGCTGTTTCCCAAATCCTCGGTGACAAAGTGCCTGTGGCATTTACTGTTTTGACAAAGTCTCTCCAAGGTTACTATTTGGCCAAGCCTAGAACACAGATCCCGGAGGGGTCCCCAAAATCCAGCCCCTCCCCACCTGGAGGCTGAGGTGCTATTATTATTATTCATACTTAACAGATTGCTCTCTTACAAAGACTTCAGGCCCTAAGAAGTTGGGGCAGCCATGAGCTTGTGTACGGAGGAGAGGTAGGGTTGGGGGAGATGGGTCTCCAGCTCTGGGTGTCTCTACTCTTTAAATTCTGACAATTAATCAGATGTCTCCATTCATAATCTAGCATGCTCCAGGCCCATATAATTCTGGCATATCTTCATGTGCCCACACCTCACCCTTCTCTACTTCCTAGAGTGAAGAGAA
Source organism: Dipodomys merriami (assembly GCF_024711535.1). Taxonomy (NCBI): domain Eukaryota; kingdom Metazoa; phylum Chordata; class Mammalia; order Rodentia; family Heteromyidae; genus Dipodomys; species Dipodomys merriami. Next base: position 54,628 of record NW_027203670.1, read on the forward strand.
GAGTCCACTGTCAGTCCCTCTACTGGCCCTTCCTGAGTTCTGAAATTAAAACAATATATACAATACACACACACACACATACATCTGCTTATCTTACTTAAGTTTTGCTTTAGAAGGCTTCAAATAGCTACTGTAAAAAAAAAACAAAAATTACCAGAACAAGCCAAGTACCACAGAGGCTCACTCCTGCAAGCCTAGCTACTACTGAGGATCATGGTTCAAAGCCAGGCTGGGGAAGACAAAAATCAGTAAGACTTACCTCCGATTAACCAGCTGGAAGTAGGGGTGTGACTCCAATGGTAGAGTATCAGTACAAAAAAAAAAAAAAACAGAAATCAAAAAGCTAAGGAAGTACCCAAAGCCCTGAGTTGGAGCCCCAGTTACCAGCGCACACACACGTGTGCACGCATGCACGCAAGCACACACACACACACGCACAAAGCTTTAAGTGTCCCTTCAAAACCATCTGAGAGAAAATGAGGAAGGGAAGGAAGATGGAAATACTGGCCCACACAGAGTTTTATCCCACACATTCTCGGAGGCAGAGAACAGACCAGAAGCTGAGGGTTGGCGTGACACCTCACCGACCGGCCTGGAGGTGGAGCTGCATGTCCAGGTTGGTGTGACTCCAGCCTGATCTCCCCACAGCCCACAAACGAGGATGAGAGCACATTCTGGAAGAATAAAACGCCAGCGAACAAACTCCATTCCCTTCCATAGGGCGGCAGCACCTTGGACTTCTTTTTTTTTTTTTAGAACAATCCTTTTAATGTCTTGGTATTTATGAGAAAATTTGCAACCAAGAGTTTCAAATAGGGAATTTCCTGCAAAGCTTAGTAATGGGAAATGTGTTCATTGGAGCCTTCATAAGCCTTTTCTTTAATGACAAAGGTCAGGGAAGGATCATTACTTCGATTTAATTTGACAGAATAAAGGGTACAATCGTAGAGTTCCCAACCTCCTCTGGGAGGAGAGATGAGAATTAATCGCTTCCCCAAGATCAATGAATGAGTCAAAGAAATTGAGTCAGAAAAAAATGCCTTTCAACATATCTCTGAGAGTTACATATTTTTCAACATTAGAAAATAATGAGTGCCAGGCACCGGTGGCTCACGCCTGTCAGCCTAGCTACTCAGGACGCTGAGGTCTGAGGATCTCGGTTCAAAGCCAGCCTGGGCAGGAAAGTCCAAGAAACTCTCATCTCCAATTAACCAGCAAAATGTAGAGCAAGAGCTAAGGAAGGGTTGGGAAGCTGGCTCAGTGGTAGAATGCTTGCCTTGCATGCATGAGGCCCTGGATTTGATTCCTCAGCACCACATAAGCAGATAAGGCCAGAAGTAGCGCTGTGGCTCAAGTGGTAGAGTGCTAGCCTTGAGCTGAAGGACAGCGCCAGGCCCAGAGTTCAGCCCATGACCAAAAAAAAAAAAAAGCTAAAGAACTAAGGCTCAGCACCCAGGCCCTAAGTTCAAGCTCCAGTAATGACAGAAAAAAAGAGAGAGAGAAAGAGAGAGAGAGAAACGGAAAGGAAAGGAGGAAGGAAGGAAGGAAGGAAGGGAAGAAAGGAGAGAGAAAGAAAGGGAAAGGAGGGAGGGAGGGAGGGAGGGAGGGAGGGAGGGAGGGAGGAAGGAAGGAAGGAAGGAAGGAAGGAAGGAAGGAAGGAGAGGAAAAAAGGAGAAAGAAAGGGAAAGGAAAGGAGGAAGGAAGGAAGGAAGGAAGGAAGGAGGGAAGGGAAGAAAGGAGAGAGAAAGAAAGGGAAAGGAGGGAGGGAGGAAGGAAGGAAGGAGAGGATAAAAGGAGAAAGAAAGGGAAAGGAAAGGAGGAAGGAAGGAAGGAAGGAGGGAGGGAAAGGAAGAAAGGAGAGAGAAAGAAAGGGAAAGGAGGGAGGGAGGGAGGAAGGAAGGAAGGAAGGAGAGGAAAAAAGGAGAGACAAAGAAAGGGAAAGGAAAGGAGGAAGGAAGGAAGGAAGGAAAAGAGAAGAGAAAAGAAGAGGAGGAATGAGGGAAATGATAGAAGCATTTGTCAGATTTTTCTTAAAAGCCTATATAATTTTCTTATTCCTAGGTAATCTTCACTCTTCCTTTGAAAAGTGCATTATTCTTTCTGAAGAAACCCCCCACAGTTATTAGAAGCCATCCAGGCATCTAACTCTCCCGTAACAAGAAAATCAGTCTTCTGCCTCCTTGAGAAATGTTTTTCCCCAGCCCAGCGGTACATTTCTATCATCACATAAAGCACAATGCAACCAGTGAAGACAATCGCACATTTCCTGGTGGATGCTTGCCTTGTCGGGAATCAGCATAGGTCACGAATGCATCCCTTCCTTTATCATGCTTACCCAGAAGAAGCCGGGGGAGGTTACATTCTAAAAAAGTATTATTCCATGCACTCATTTCTAGGAATAGTTTCCAATTTAGCAACATGTTCTGCCAAACAAAGTTGCTTTGTTGTTTTTTTTTTTTTTTAATGAAATCTTTGTCTAAAAACGTCTCTTTTTGTTCACAGAGGCTAATTGCCTTGGAGCTTTGCCCTGACTCGACTCCTACTCGGCCTTCTAGTTCCCAGTCCTGAGCTGCCTCAGAGGAATGGAGAGAAGGAAGCGAACACACTGACCACATCGCACAAAATGAACCAACAAGCCGGGTGCTGGTGGCTCACGCCTGTCATCCTAGCTACTCAGGAGGCTGAGATCTGAGGATCGCGGTTCAAAGCCAGCCCGGGCAGGAGAGACCGTGAGACTCCTATCTCCAATAAAACCACCAGAAAACCGGAAGTGGCGCTGTGGCTCATGTGGTAGAGCGCTCGCCTTGAGCTGAAGAGATGAGGGACAGCGCCCAGGCCCAGAGTTCAAGCCCCACGGCCGACAAATATATATA
>NW_027203672.1:0-61460 GCF_024711535.1 Dipodomys merriami
GTTTAAAAGAGGGAAAGCTAAAAAGATAATTACTATCCATCCCCAAGGGCAATCAGCCCTTGAGAAGCTCTTGCGTTCTTTAACAATTACAGATGGTGATACTCCAGCTGTTGGCTGTCCTGACCCTCCTAGTCCTGGCAATGGCCCTACTGAATCCACATCAACCTCAATGCGTGACCTGGGCAGTGATCAAATGGAGAAATCAACAGCACCAAAAGAGAAGCTGTCCCTTCGACCTGGTGGCCTGAGCTTCATTTTGACATCTTTGACCTGGCTAGAGGATCCTGGGATGTTGGAGATTGAGACCCCTTTACCAAGGATGGCCTGAGTGTGGGGGCCCACGAGGATGAACTGTGCCTCATGTGTGGTACCCCCAATATCCAGGCTGTTCCCATGCTTTAAAGAGGTCAACCTTATAAGATAGTGACTTTATATATGTCCCAGAAGTAATCGAACTGCTTCAGACATTTCTAACTGTGGTGGGGCTGACGTTTATTAACTTTACTGAGGAGGGAAAAAGGATAACTAACTAACTAACTGGGAGATGAGCAGGATGTGGGCCTTGCGGTTATATCAAAAAGGATGGAGCCCAAGATATCCAACGCATGGCTCTGCGTGTCTATCATGATAAGCTCAGTGCTGAAGATTACTCCATACTTTAGGTGAACCACGGAAAGAGGAGGTGCCAATTGGGCGAACCTCATAAGAGGTGCCCTGACCTGAACCTCAGCAAGAGGTGGGTTTGCCATTAAAACAAAAAGGAGGAATCTGTAGGGTACATGGAGAGCAAAGGTGGCGCTGAGAGGCAGTTGAGTGGGCAGAGTCGGAATTGTTTATGTTAAAATCTGACTGTGTACCACAACCAGGCAAAGTGACGTCTGTACTTAAATAGCTCGAAAGACAGCAGGAAAAGTATAGAAAGCTTAGGTGCATGATAGGGTGACCTCTACAGTGATTGGTTGGTTCCTTTTCTTCCCCTTCCATGCCACACGGTTTTTTGCTTTAAAAATTGCTTGCTACATGGTGATAAACGAGTTCCTGCTTGACTTGACTCCCTGCTGCATCTGACTGTCTCCGGGACTACAGGAGGCTGGTGAATGGGCCAGCAGGATACTTACCTTTCCACGGACCCCATCCATCTTCCGCGGGACAGATGAAAATCAAACAGGTAGGAGGAGAACAAAGGAGGAAGCAACAATGCTCAATAGGAAATGTACTCATTACTTTGTTAATGTAACTGTAACCCCTCTGTACAACATTTTTACAATAAAAAACCTACATAAATAATGTAGTGCTCAAAGAAGCACTTTGGGGGTAAGGGAAGGATATCTGAATAACTGTACAAAATTCTACATTGGTTTTTTTTTAATGTTCAGTATGGAACTGAATAAACATAAGTGCTTCCATTAAAAATTTTAAGTTACTGTCTTGGACTTGGAGCCAGTATTTCTGGCATTGAAGGGATTTGAGCTCATCGTCTGGGTAACTCTTTACTCTATTGGTGAAGGGGAAGCTCACTGTCCTTGAGGAAAAGAAATTCAAGCTAGAGTACCCAGGGCCTGCATTGAGGCCCTTCAATTTAAAAAATATTTCTATACACGTGTAAAATATGATATATATGTACATATGCATGCATATTATATATTGATTATTATAATTATTGATTTTGTATGTATTTTATTCATTGTATAGTTTATTGTATTTAGTATTATTATACACATAATATTTATTATGTTTTGTACATCTAGTATAAAATTATACACAATAAATCAGGTCATTGACTTGTTATTCATTAATACTTTATTAAATGTTGAAACATGATAAATAATTAAATGGAGGCATTAGTCACTGTCATCACATGTTTAGAGTCTCTCCCAAGTATGAGCTTTGTCTTAATTATCTTTTGACAACTTACTATAGGGATTCCTTTAGATGATTTATACTCAGAAGCCTTTTCTTGAGGATAGGCAAGTTGTGGGATAAAATTGTAAGGGTGGGGCTGTGGATGTGGCTTAGTGGTATAGAGCTTGCTGAGCATGCATGAATGCCAGGGTTTGAATCCTCAGTGCCACATACTCAGAAAAACCCAGAAGCTGTGGAGTGGCTCAAGTGGTAGAGTGCTAGCCTTGAGAAAAAGAAGATCAGAGACAGTACCCAGGTCCTTAGATCAAGCCACAGGACTGGCAAAAACAATAGGCCAGTTGCTAGTGGGGAATTCTTGAAACCCTAGCTTCTCAGACCACAGTTCCAAGACAGCCTACACAAGGAAAGCCTGTTAGATTCTTATCTCCAATGAATCACCAAAAGACCTCACATGGCACTGTGGCTCAAGTGGTAGAGTGTTTGCCTTGAGCTGAAGGGTGCAGGGAGAGCACCCAGGCTTCAGTATGAAAAAAACAACTGGAAAAAGAGTGAGGGATAATCAAAGTACTTTTTCTATTTGCTAACTATGAGAAGATTTTCTGGAAAATGAACATTGATATACACCAGAGTTGGAGTCAGGGCTCAAGGTTCAAGTATAGCAGATCCATATGCCCAGCCTCTCAGACTCTAACATTATAACCTTGTGTCCTACTGGGTTCTGAAAGGTCCAATGTTGAAAGGCATAATATGCTCCCCAAGCCCTTTGTGATAAGCACTTGACTTATATTGTCAATGTCATTACAGTTCTGAAGCTAGCACAGCACCAGTAGCTCAGGCCCATCACTCTAGCTCAGGAGACTGAGGTGTCAGGATCACAGGGTGAAGCCAGCCAGGGCAGGAAAGTCTACGACACTCTGACTTCCACTTCTGAAAGGTCAGATGTTCAAGAGCTTCCTGTGTTTCCCTTGGTGATGAGAAGTTACTTGCACTCTAAATGTTCTTAGAGTTCTCAAGCTATAGAAACAGGAAAGAAACATTATTTTCCCATCCTGGGTTCAAATGAAGTTCTCAGGATCCAAGCCTTAGCCCTGTTAGCAGGAAGAACTCCAGTGTAACACTGAATTTGAAGGACAGAAAACAATTTCAAAAGCAGGGCTAGGTGAAGAAACCTAGGCCTGCAGGATTAGGAGGCAGAATGTACACACTCAACAGTGAAGTGAGCTGCAAAACCACTTTATTCATTCCAGGCATAGCCTGCAAAAGGAAACCTCAAACATTTGCTAGAGTTACAACAGGGTCAGGCTTTTCTCAGCCTCTTCAAACGATGACTAATTAACCTTTTTCCCTCAGGTGAAGGGAGCCTCAGTGTATCTTTACGTTAAGAATAGAGAGCCAGTTTCATGGGGGAGAGGGGAGGAACAGAGTAGAAAAACCCTACTCTCTGGTCTTAGGGAGTAGGTTTTTGACTCTCTGTCAGATTTGAAGGCCCTTCTTCTACTTCTTCCAGTCCATTCTCCTTCCTTCATTCTCCACATCATTAATGCAAATCCCCAGTCCAAGATCATGTGTACTTTCTGGGCCTTGTCATTTAGACCCAGGATGGTTACAATTCAAAGGAAAAAAGAGTAAAACCACCTTCTTGAACTTCTCAATTTTATCCTTTTCCTTATTATTTTGGCCAGCTCTGAGATTTGAACTCTGGTCCTAGGAACCCAGGGTTGGCTGTGGAAGAGGTGCCAAGACCTAAGTTCAAGCCCCGTGCTTGGCAAATAAGTAAGTAAGTAAATAAATAAATAATAAGGCTCTGGCGTGCAATTTGCATCATTGTTCCGGCAGGCCTGGGATTGAACTCAGTGTCTGGGTAACTCTGTAGCATTGTGGGTAAAGGGGAAGCTCACTGACTTTAAAGACAAGAAATTCAGACCAGTTCCCAGGGTTTGAATTAAAGCCTCAACATAATATTCTTATATGAGATCTATTTACATACATGGGTTTAATGTGTATAAAGTTTATTACCCTTATTTATTATTACCCTTATTATTAATACCCTTATGTATTATACATATAACACTTCATTTATTACATCATTTCATGTAGATTATATTTGCATATGGATTATACATCGTACTTTCACAGCAAAGACAAAAATTTGTCAAATTGGCTTCTTCATGAATAAATATGTATGTGTGTGTGTGTGTGTGTGTGTGTGTGTGTGTGTGTAGAGAGAGAGAGAGAGAAAGAGAGAGAGAAAGAGGGAATGTGAGGATATTCAATTATGTATATTATTACCAATAATTAGTTATTACATTATGCCACTATTTAATGAAGTATCATGGTAGAATACTTATAAAAACATTAATTAAAAATTAGTCAATATCCTTCCATTTCGGGAATCATATTATGGTGCTAGAATGGAAGACATAAATCCAATAATATTTGCGTGGCATTCTAAAATAGAATCATGCATTAACTGCAAATTTAATTATTTCTTTTATAACATTTCATTAGCATTCACAAAAATAGGAATGAGTTTGTCAGGATCTCCCTCCATTTGTGGGTAGCAGTCCTAGCATTTGATCTCCAGGACTGGGTAGTTTACTTCGAATGCAAACCATTGGAATGACACCTTGAAGATTTCAGATTGTCATGATTAAAAAAAGAACAAGAAGAAAAGAAACCCAGGTGTCAGCGGCTTCTGTCTGTAATCCTAGCTCCTCAGGAAGCTGAGATGTAGTGAATGCCAATTTGAATTCAGCCAGGGCAGGAAAGTTGGCAACACTCTTATTTCTAAGAGATCACATGAAAAAAAATAACTCCATGAGTGGGGCTGTAGCTCAAGTTGCAGAGTGCTTCCCCTGAGCAAAAGGAGCTAGGCTCATAGTTAAACCCCACAACTGTAACCCCCCTCAACAAAAGGGAACAGTAACTCCATGTCTCTGTGTATGGATGGATGATGTATGGATGATGGGCATTCAGCAGGTTGCCCATGCCCAGCCGCCCCAACCTGGGCCGGTTGGGACAAGCCCTCAGAGAGTACTAAGTATCAGCCAGCAGCTTGAACAAAGCATCCCTCTGTCATTTAATAACTGAATCCCCGAAGGCTTTGCCTGGGCTGGTGTGTGCAATGGATGCATTATGTTCTAGCTGAGGTGTCCCATTGGGACACCTAGCAGCCTGCCACTGCCTCCAGGAGTGATCCAAGTTTCTGGATCTATATTCTCTATCCCTCTGTGGGATGTGAGCCTAGGCTTCTAGGGCCTGGTGGCTCTCACTCATTCATCATTCCTCATTGCCGAGTCATTGACTGGTCCCAAATCTTAGCAAAGTTATGAAATAGTCAGCGATTTCTATGCCAAAGGGTAAGCCAATAAATCCCACCCTCATAACTCCTGTTACAAGTCTGCCTTGGGCTTCGAATATGGCTTAGTGGTAGAGTGATTACGTAGTATGCACGAAGCCCTGGGTTCAATTCCTCAGTACCACAGAAACAGAAAAAGCCAAACGTGGCACTGTGACTAGCCTTGAGCAAAAGAAGCTAAGGAACCTGCCCAGACCCTGAGTTCATGCCCCAACAATGGGAAAAAATAAAAGGGAGCCTGGTGAGACATATTCTTCTGGGACTCAGGAGGGCCAAGGTTAGAGGAAAGAGGTAGAGGGCAGGTGCTTGTGGCTGACCTCAGTAATCTCAGCTACTCAGGAGGCTAAATTCTGAAGATCACAATTACAAGCAGGAAAGCCTATATGAAACAATTTTGTCCAATTAAACACCCAAAAAGCCAGAAGTAGAGTTGGGATTCAAGGAGTAGAGTGCTAGCTTTGAGCACAAAAGCTCAGGGATAGTGTCCAGGCCATGAATTCAAACCCCAGGACTGGCACAGACACACAGACACACAGACACAGACACAGACACAGTCACACAGACACACACAGACACACAGACACACAGACACACAGACACACACACACACACACACACACACACACACACACACACACACACACACACACACACACACACACACCAAGATAGAGCATTTGCCAGTTAGCCTGCACAATTTCCATCTCTCGAGGGAAAAAGGAAGGGAAGACTTGCTCCAACCGGTGATATAACCATTGCCAAAATTCCACAGAAGTTCTAAGGCAGGAAACAGGATAGAGAGCCTCATGCAGAAGGTACAACATGGGCAAAGGTCCTGAGGTGTGGTGTAGAGCAGGTGGTGTGGGTGGAATGGAGGTTCTGTGGCTTCAGACAAATCTGGCATGACATGCGAGTCTGGGTCAAGGTTTGTACTTGAGTCACTGGTAGGGAAGAGGATGGGGTCCCAGAATGAGGCCCAGGGGAAAGATTAGCTTGACTTTTCACCATGGATCCCCAACATTTCTTGTGGCTGGAAGCCTATTTTTCACAGCTCCTGACACTCAGGCATCCTTTGCATTGAAGAGTCAGGGCAAACGCAGGGAAGAACTCTTGCTTAAGAAAAGCTTCTAGCCCAATGTTAACAGCGGTTCAACTCCTGTAAATCCTAGCTACTCAGGAGACTGGGTTCAGAGATCGTGGGTAAAAGCCAGCTCAGAGGAGGAAACTTAGTGAGACTCTTCTTGCCAGTGAACTACCAAAAGCCAGAAATTGCGCTATGGCTCAAGTGGTAAAGTGCCAACCTCGAGGGAAAAAGTTAGGAGACCGGAGCCCAGCCCTGATTTCAAGGCCAGTTCTGGCAAAAAAAAAATAAAGAAAAGCTTTCAGGAGCTCCTAGTCCACTGTTGTGAAAGGCCAAGTCAGCCAGGCACTGGTGGCTCATGCCTGTCCTCCTAGCTCCTCAGGAGGCTGAGATGTGAGGGTCGCAGTTCAAAGCCAGCCCAAGCAGGAAAGTCTGGGAACTCTGAAACTCCAGAAACCTGGAAGTGGTCCTCTGGCTCAAGTGGTAAGCTGAAGCTAGGTGACAGCATCCCATGACCAACACCTGGCCTGCTTGGATCTCACTTTGTGGCTCTAAGCAGAGTATTTTCCAGTGGGTCCCTGAGTTTCTCCCAATGTCTAGGTATCCTACAAGTCTTGAGAGCAGCCCATTTGGAGGCTTTTGCCTACAGATTGAGCCACATTATCAGAGAACTGTCCAGCCTTGAGGCATGGAGGTCATTGTCTGGCTCAACAGAATGAAATCTGTCATGGGTGCAGTGTGGGTCTGAGCAGTAAATCAATGTCTCAGACCACGGTTCTGGGCCAGGAGGGGCAGAAGGTGGCATGGCAGGTAAAGCCTACTCACGTAGATATCACAAGAGTGCAAATCTGTCAGGCACACCTCCTGTGGGTGTTGACTTGGGCTCATGAAAGACTTGTGGGTTCAGGAATCCACAGCCGGCTGGCTGGTGCTTGTAGCATTCACTATCCCTGGAGTTCCAGGGCTCACCAGTGCTTGAGGTCCAATGAAGGTCTTCAGTCGTAGGCCGACTACAAAAGAGCATCCATAGTGACATTTCCCTTGGTCCTGTGGTCCTGTGCACGGATGGAGGGGCAGGTCCCATGGAACTTACTGCTATGGCCCAGACACAGTCAGAGGCTGCTGGTTGCTGATGTGTGCTGTAGTGCAAGTGGTAGAGCACCAACCTTGTGCAAACAAGCTAAAGGATACCACATAGGCTCTGAGTTCAAGCCTTGGTAGACACACGAACACACATACACACACACTCATGCACAAAAAAGCACACACAACAACATCCTTAGCAGGTCCCAATGGTTCATACCAGCAATCCTACCTACTTACGATGTTGAGCTCTTAGGATGGCAGCTTGAAGCCAGCCCAGGCAGGAAAGTATGTGAGACACTTCTCTCCAGTAAACTACTAAAAAAGATGAAAAGTGAGCTGTGGTTCAAGTGGCATATGTTTAGCTTTGAACAAAGGAAGCTCAGGGAAAATGTCTAAACCCTGAGTTCCAGCTCTAAGATTCTTTTTACAGACATCCTTTGCCTCCACCTCACCCCCAATCAGGCCATAAATCGGTCACCCTTGATCTCACTTCCACTCATACCACTTTCATAGCACTGCCACAAGTGGCTGGTATGTGGCCAGCACTGGATTAAGAGAACTTTTAACAAGAGGAGCATAACCAGGTCAAGGCTAATGCCCCAGAACATTGAGGTATTGGCCATACCAGTTTCTCATGCCCCAGTTCACTGTATGTAGAATCTAAAGTCTGTGCCTCTGTATTCTGGACATCCAGAATTGTCTAGAACGACCTGATAGGCCAAGCTGGGGCAGGAAGATAGACTTTCCTGCGAAAAGTTACGTTGACATTTCCTAGACACCAACGGATACTTCCAAGCCACTTTGGCCTCACCTCCCATGTATCCCCGTACCCTCCTTGCATGGGCAGCCTTCAGTCAGCTATCAAGCTCAAGTTGGCCAGAGCCACCAGAAACCCCCTTTCCTCCACTCCACTGCCAGCCTGACGAGAGGGACATGCAGCCAGAGGCCCAGCTGAGAAAAAGAACAGGTCATCGCATGACTAAGGACCCCCAGAGGTAGGGGAGAGCCTATGTCAGCCGGCCCTGCTGGCCCAGAATCCCCTGGAGGTACCCAAAGATTTGGACAGGCCAGACTTGGGTCTCAAAGTAAAGCTGAAATGCAGGCCTCTGGCAATTTAGGACTCGATGTTGACCTTGATAGGGGGCTAAAGGACAAGGTCGGCATGGAAGAGGGGCACCATCTGAGGCAGAAAGAGTCAAACAGGGACCCAGGATGTGGACAGAGAAAGAAGAGGGAAACACACACACACACACACACACACACACACACACACACACACACACACACACACACACACACACACACACACGTAGCCCAAGGCCTCAGAAGTCCCTGAGCAACCTGAACATCCCACCCCCAAGAAGATGGCACTACTATCCTCAGACCAACTGTAGACAAAATTCATGGCCTCTCACACATCTGGAATGGCTCATAACACGGCCTGGAATTTCCTAAATGTACACACCACTATGCAGAAATCTCAGCTACCTTATTTTTGGTTGTCTGTCATGGGGTTTGAACTCTGGGCCTGTGCACAATCCCTCAGCTCTTCAGCTGTAGGTGGGCCCTCTATCACTGGAGTCACAGTGCCACTTCTGGCTTTTTGGTGGTTCACTGGAGATAAAGTCTCACAGATTTTCCTTCCCAAGCTGGCTTTGAACCACGATCATCAATCAGATCTCAATCTCCTGAGTATCTAGGATGACACAGTGTGAGCCACCAGCAGCGCCTGGCTTCAGCCACCTTCTTAGACCCAAAGGAAACCCATCTGGTCAGGCCACAAACCACATGCAACCCTTCAGTTCAGGCTTTGACACCAGCATCCAAAACCATTCTTCCATGGATGGAGAGCATATAATTGACCCTAATATCCCACCCCTGCTCCCATTCACCCATTCCCTGCCTGGCACAGGCCACGACCTATGGAGTTCTTGGTAAGGCACCACCCATCCTACTGTGATTTCACACTGGGGCAATCCTGGGGAGTTCTTAGAAATGTCTGTACAGTGAGGCCAGCACCTGGTCTCCCAACCACAGCAACCTCACTACTTCAACATCTCTTGCAAGCAAAGAAGGGGTGTCTTTCTTTCTTCCTTCCTTTCTTTGATTTTTGCTTGCGGGGTTTGAACTCAGGGCTTCGGTACTGTCCCTGAATTCTAATTTTCCTTAAGGCCAGTGCTCTACCACTTGAGCCACAGTACAACTGCCAGTTGCAGATTGGAGATAAGGCTCTGGTGGGACTTTCCTGCCTGGTCTGGGAAATGAGATCCTCTGGATCTCAGCCTCCCAAGTGGCCAGGATGACAGGCATGAGATGACAGGTGTGTGAGCCACCAGCACATGGCTTAAGGTGTCTAGTCCTTCAGAATTTCCAGCTAGTCCTCCTCTAGACACTACCACCTAAACTCCCCTCTATCTCCCTCAGGGACAGCAAAGGAAGGCTCAGAATCTGGGTGGGGCCATGGGCATTAAAGGGACCCCTCCACATCACTAGCCCTGTCTAAGCTACCATTTGGCTCCTATGGATGGCCTGGTCATCCAGGGCAGATCAGACCCATTAGGAGTTCTGGGGCCTTCCCTGTATCCCCCTGCCCCAACCAACCAGTACCTGAGAATTTCTGGGGCCAGCTGTTCCATGTCCCAGTGGAAGATGTTGGGAGGGTTGCTGATAATGCGTCCCGGGGTGTCCAGGGCAGAAGGAGTGTCTAGCTCACTTCTGTCAAAGAAGGAAACACAAAGCATGCATGATCTATTAAGAGTTACAGGGCATAGCCATCCACTGGTCACCAAGGTTCCTTGTAGAGCTGTTTTATGTTGACAGCCCTTGGGGTTGGCCTTGGGGCCTGGGTGGTATCCCCGAGTTTCTTTGGCTCCAGGTGAGCACTTCCACCTGAGCCACGGTGCCACTTCTGACATTTTCTGTGTATGCAGGACCTAGGAATCAAACCCGAGGTTTCCTGCATGCTAGGCAAGCCCTCTACCTCTAAGACACAATCCCAGCCCTGCATAGCTGTTCTTCTGTGACCCATCGGGCCTGTCTCCAGACAGTCTCGCACATCTCTACCGTATTTCTCACCAACAGTCCTGGCTGGAAATGAACACGCTCTGCTATGTTGTCCATCATCTGCTGCAACTTTGCTCTCTGTGCTTCCTGTCAGCTCCCCCTTGTTAAGCAAGACCCTCTTTTCAAGTGATGCCTCTAAGAAGCCCATTCTGATCACCTTGGCAGAGCTGGAACCTCTCTGCTCTGCAGGCTTCTGGCCTTATCACATGCTGCCTTCCGTCCAGTTTGGGTTGAGAATGCACAAAGGGGAAGGGCTCGCTTCCACCACCGGATTTCAGAAGGCACTGATACACCACCCAGGGACAGGTGTTTTACACACTCCGAGATAGGGCCCTCGAAGCTCAGGCAGTCTGTGGGCAAGAAGACGGGGCCATTTCCTTGTGTGGGGTTGAACTCAGGATCTGGGAGCTGTCTCTGAATTTTCGTGCTCAAGGTTGGGGCTCTACCACTTGAGCCAGAGCTCCACTTCAGGCTTTTTGGTGGTTCCATGGAAAGTAGAGTCTCACAGGCTTTCTAGCTTATGGTTAGCTTCAAACTGTGATCCTCAGATCTCAGCCTCCTGAGTAGCTAGGATGACAGTGTGAGCCTTAGCCCCGGGTGACGGGCAACAAAGGCTTTTATTTTTTTGCTCCCATTTCAACTAGCAAGCCCAAGTTAAAATAATCAGTTTCAGGGGATCAAGATCCTCTCCTAGGTCAGTTAATCCAAGGAGATAAAGGGTCTTTGGAAAAGGCTAGTCTGAGTAAGCCTAGTGGTGTGTGTGGGGGTGTGGGTGTGGGTATGTGGGAGTTTGTCGGGGATACCTACCCCCATCTCTCTGGTACCTCATCTTTCCAGCAGGGAGTGCATCCAGGATAGTCACCCCAAGGAAGGCGAATGGGGGAGGGTACCTAAGGTCACATCCAGGGGGATGATCCGAATTATGCCCTGCAACTGAACCTGGACAGATAAAGGAGAGAAAGAGAAGTTTTGGGGAACATCAAGGGAAGCCCTTTACCTTTGGCTACAGGAACCAGCGAGAAGACTGAATCCATCTGTCTTGGTCGTCAGATAAAAGGTATACACAGTTCATTTATTTTATTATTATTTTGTGAGTCCTAGGGCTTGGATTCAGGTTATCTCTGAGCTTCTTTTGTTCAAGGCTGAGGCTCTAACACTTGAGCCACAACACCAAATCTGCCTTTTTGTGTGTGTGGGTTTTGAGGGGGAGGTTGTTCTTGGGAGATAAGAATCTCACGGACTCTCCTGCCCGGGTTGGCTCTGAGTCACGACCATCAGACCTCAGCTTCCCAAATAGCCATGATGATGGGCAGGAGCCACCAGCTCCTGACTGCCACCATCCATTTATAATCCCTTATGCCCAGGGCTGAGCCACCCACACTGCACCCCATAGTTGGGAGTGGGAAGCAGACATGAGTGTGTTTGATACTTTAACAGCCTACCTATCTTTGAGCATTGTTCTGGGTCAGTCTGATGGTGGCTTCCTCCTTATCCACAGCAATGACTGGGCTCTGTCACAAGAACAAACGTCCCCCGGGAGGTTTCAGGTCTAGGGTCTTTCTTCTGCACTCCACCCCCCTAACTGAAATGACACACACTAGCAAAGGATAGTAGACACTGAGTGTTTTCATTGTCTTATAACCAGGGTCTGACCAGATAGGTGAGGGTGAAGGTCAGAGGCCCAGGATAGTGCTGGGCAGGGGGACAATGCCTCCTCATCCAATTTCTTTCAATGGTCTTGCAGAGGGATTTGGGGAAGGACTCATGGGATGGACAATGCATAAACATCATGGTCCACCCAGTGCACAGAGGGGCTTACCTCATGAAGCTGGTTCAACAGGGTGATGGACACAGCTCCTGACCCACAGCCCACATCCAGAATGAAAGGACCACCTTGGGTTCCAGCCAGATAGGGATGCTGGGCCAACTCCTCCAACACCCATTCAACCAGTTCCTGTGTGAGAGAGAGAAATAAGGCCAAAATTACACTTAATGCCGGGTGCCCGTGGCTCAGGCCTATAATCCTAACTACACAGGAGGCTGAGATATGAAGATCATGGTTCAGAGCTGGCCCAGGCAGGAATGTCTGTGAGACTCTTATCCTCAAAGAACCGCCAGAAAACCGGAAGTGATTCTGTGGCTCATGTGGTAGAGCACTAGCCTTGATCTGAGGAGCTTGGGTACAGTGTCCTGGCCCAGAGTTCAAGCCCCACGACTGACAAGCAGTGGACTTCCCACCATAAGAAGTGGACTGCATAGCACCCACTGTCCTAGGGAGCATGGCAGAGAAGTCAGGCCAAGCTTCCTGTGCGCTGGGGGTCATGAGTAGATCACCTGGCTTCTCCATGCCTCATTTTCCCCAGCTGCAAAACTGAATAGAGTGAAGGATTCCCTTCATCATGAAGATTGGGTAATGATGAAAGAGAATCATGTTTTGTTTCATTATCCCACATCTATTGCATGATTAAGAGCAGACCCCATCTGCCACATTACCTCCTGCTGAGTCTCCCTGAGAGATCATGCCAGGCAAAGCATAAGCTTCATGGAAGCATTCCTGCAGAAGGGGGTGTTGGTTCAAGGCTTCCTATACACTTGGCTGCACCTTTATTGCCTCTACCTTTATTCTTACTATATTCTTCTTGGCTGTACATTTGCTGTCTTTATTCTTGTTTTGGCTATTTTTCTATTGATCCGCGAACAGAGCATGTTGTTTCTTTCCAGTCCAATAGAGACGGCTTCTCTAAATAATAAAGACTAGGACCAAAGATTAGATGTGGACAATTCCCCAATCAATATATCATCTGATGGGACGCTGCCTCCAGAAACTCCTGCAAATTCAAAAGCAGTTTTGCGGCTCCCTCATAGTAAATATAGAAATATAAAATTTCCAGATATGTTACAATAGACAGAATTAATGGATTAAACTAAACCAGAAGGAGTTATCCCAAAAGCACAGAGAGTTATAGAAAAAGGGACCTCTGATAATAAAAGGAAAAGAAAGATTCCCACAACAGTTATGACTAAGTTTGGTCCAGCTTACATTATAGGGAATAGATGGTGGTTTCCCACCTCTTTCATTTGGAAATATGATAGCTGACTTATTAACTAGAGAAACCATCATGCTTTATTTGTAATTAGTCACCTTAATACTAATGACCAAAAACTTAGACTTATGCAAAAACATTGGAGCGAAATTGGATTTAAAGTTCAGCCAAAAGTTAAAAGGAAAGATTTGCTCACAGGCACCTGGAAAGGGCCTGATATATTAATCACCTCGGGAAGAGGGTATACATGTGTGTTTCCACAGGATGCCGAGTCACCCATCTGGAATCTCAACCGACTCGTGTGCCCCTACAAAAATAAGAGAAACCCAGCAAAAAAAAAAAAAAAACAGAAGATGCAAATGAAGAAAACGATGCAGAAACTCAAAAGTCTTCACCTTTCTCCTCAACAGGCAAAGACAACAAAAGAAGCTCAACCACCAACCTGGGAACAAATTAAGAAGCTCACCCATTCTGCGGAGGAGATTGTGGTTTCTACGGGAAAGACTAGCACTGTTGAAAATATGTTTCTTGCTATGCTTGCCATTATTGCTGTGCAGTCGGTCTCTGTTTCAGGAGAACAATACTGGGCATATGTACCTAATCCTCATCTTCTATATCCCATGGGATGGGAGGGATGAAGATATAATACAAGTAATGACAAATAATAGTGACCTGCTAGGGGGTTTGGAGGACTATTCTAATTCTCATATGACTTCTCAAACAATTAATTATGAAGGAATGACAGATACCACTCCAATTTGTATAACGCTATCAGGAGAAAATCTCCCTGGGTGTTCGCCTATAAACTATAGAACTTTTTTTACTGATGCCCTTTTTCAATCCAATGATAAAAGTTCAAAAAAGATTGATGTGGGAAATTGGCATGATGATATTAGGCTTTCATACTTATCATGAATCCTTTTTCATTCCCAAGAGGTATATACATTTAGGTAACTGCCTACAAAAATATCATGACAAGGATCAGTTTGGGGATGCATTAATTACCTCACCAAAATGGTGGGAATGTGGATTTCAAAAGGCCTCTTTTTTACAACCCCATTGGGCACCAGATAGTATTTTTGATTTTTCCATTGCTAACCCCGATTATGATTATGCCTCCTACTTAAAACATAATTCATCAAAGTTTAATGGCTATGCTCCTGATATGCACGAGGAACCCCTGAAAAAATGGCTCACTCCAGGGTGGGTAGCTTCCATTTTGGTGAGTCACTCTCCCTTTCACAATAAAACGGGCATTCAGCTGGATTTGTTCAGACTTTTTGCAGCAAAAAACATGATTTTACTGAAAAAGCCGAAAGAAACTAAGAGAACTGCAATTGGGGTAAGAGCATGTGTGGGTTATCCTATGGGAATTGTAGCTGGAATACTAGATAATTTAATCATTATTAAGCAAGGAAAATCTTATTATATTAGCTGTAAGGATTGTATTTTTACTAATTGTCTTACTTCTTCTCTGGGTAAAACATATTCTGTAATTTTTATTTTAAAAAGACCTTCGTATGTAATGTTACGTGTAGATCTATAAAATGACCCTTGGTTTAAAAATTCTGCTTTACAAATGTTGAAAACTCTGGATATTATGTTGCAGCCAAAACGCTTTGTTGCGGCCTTGATTTTAGGAATAAGTGCTTTAATAACAATAATTAGCTCTTTAGCGATTTCTACAGCAGCCTTAGTAAATGAAGTAAACACTGCTCATTTTGTTACTGATTTAAGCAAAAATGTTTCATTAGCCCTAGTAAAAAAATAAATTATAGATAAAAAGTTAGAAATGAAAATAAATGCTCTGGAGGAAGTGGTTCTGTCTATAGGTCAGGAAGTTCAAAATTTAAAAACATAACTCTCAGTTAAATGTCAGGTTAGTTTTAAATATATCTGTGTTACTGCTCTAAAATATAACTTTTCTTTTAATTGGAATGCCACCAAAAATCATTTGTTAGCAGTTTGGATAGATAAAGATATCTCTAATGTTATGGAGGCTTTACAGGACAAAATTACAGCAGTTAGTAAAGTTCATTCAGATGTAAAAAATTTACAATCTTTGGCAGCGTTATTTAAGCATAACGTGGAGGCCCTCAATCCTCTGGATTGGATTCATATAATAATTATAATTGCCATTGTCAGATCAATTCACGCAATACTTATTCTTATATTTCCAGTCATTTTCTGGATGATCTTTAGATTTGTCTCTTCTGTGCACCAAGACATTCATGAGCTTCAAGTAAAAAATAAAAAAGGAAGAAATTCCATGACACCTCCTGCTGAATCTGTGTGAGAGTTCACGCCAGACAAAGCATAAGCTTCATGGAAGCATGCCTGCAGGAAGGGGGTGTTGGTTCAAGGCTTCCTATACACTTGGCTGCACCTTTATTGCCTCTACCTTTATTCTAACGACATTCTTCTTGGCTGTACATTTGTTGCCTTTTTCTCATTTTGGCTATTTTTCTATTCATCCACGAACAGAGCATGTGAAGCCACTTCCCCTCGTGCCTGTCCTCTCTACTCTCCGCTCTCTCTCTAGCTCCACTTCTCTCACGTGCCGCCTCACACCCTCTGCGCATGCGCACCTGCCCCTGTGAGACCCTGGCCACTGCTGCCTCCACAGTGAGGCCCCTGGGCCCTGCCCCCTCCTCCCCTTGGCCCAGTCCCCTCTTCCCCTTGGCTCCGCCCCCTACTCTTGCCCACAAGAGCAGCCCTGACTGGGCCCTAAGGCTTCCAGGCCATGGGAATTACAGCCTCACCTCAGCTCAGCACTCCCCACCAACCCTAGCACTTGCTCAGGGGATCGAATCTCCCCTCAGCCCCACGACAAGAGGAGACTCTCCTCCAAGCCTCTCCACTCCACATATCAAACATGTGCACAGTGACACAGTGAGAGAGAGAGAGAGAGAGAGACAGAGAGAGAGAGAGAGAGAGAGAGAGAGAGAGAGACTGAGAGACTGAGAGACTGAGAGACTGAGAGACTGAGAGACTGAGAGAGATTGTTGGGGAAAACTACCTCTCAAGGACGCAGAACATAGCACCCTTTTGGATGACTCAGCACACAGCATACTTCAAAAAACATCACAAAGCACCCTGAGTAAAAGTCTCAGCACAATGTGCCCTTTGAAGGACTTAGCATATAATAGCCTTTGGGAGGACTCAGCACACAGCACCCTTTGAAGGAGGGAATCCATAGAATGCAGTGTATAGGACTCAGTGCATGGCACACTTTGAAAAACTCAGCACGTAGCACTCTTTCCCAGGACTCAGCACATAGCATCCTGTGATAAGTCTCCATACACACCACCCTTTGAAGGGCTGAGTATGTAGCACCCTGTGTAAAACACTCAGTGCACAGCACCATTTGAAAAACTCAGCACATAGCACAGTTTTGAAGGACTCAGCACATACCACCTTGTGGAAGAACTCAACACACACCAATATTTGAAAGACAGTACAGAGAACTGTCTACAGGACTCGGCATATAGCACTCACCTCATCTTCTCTTCTCAAGGATGCAGCACATTGCACCCATTGAGGTAACTCAGCACACAGCCCTCTTTGAAGCACTCAGCAAAAGTACCCTGTGTAAAGGACTGGGCCCACAGCACCCATTGAAAAAAATCACCTGTCCCTCCCTTCTCAAGGGGTCAGCACATAGCACCATTTGGTATGAATTAGCATACCACACTTTTGAAGGACTCAGCATAAAGTACATTGTGTAATGGACTCAGCACACAGCACCCTTTGAAAAATCCAGCACAGCCTACTCGTCTCAAGGACTCAGAACATAGCACCCTTTGGGATGACTCAGCACACAGAATGGTTTTTGAACACTCAGAAAAAACACCCTATGTGGGATACACTCAGAAAACAGCACCCTGTGAAGGACTCAGCACATACCTGTATGTCACAAGTTCAGCTGTCATTAGAATTAGGGTGCTTTCTGCAGTATCATCATTATTCAGAAACACTTCACAAATCCTACTTGTTCACATTTAGCTAATGTGTGTTTTATGGGGGAAGGTCAGCTGGGGGTCTTGAACTAAAAACTTGGGGCCCCTGTCCCTGAACTCTTTGGTTCAATGCTAGAGCTCTACCACTTTGATTCACAGATCCAATTTTGGTTTGTTTTTTGGGGGTTGTTCTTTGACAGGCCTTATGGTAATCAGGAAGGGCAAGTTGGGGTGTCCATGGGCAAAGGCTCTTAGCTGGGCCTGGGGCTGACTTCTCACTTCCTTGTGCCCCTGGGAGCAGGGCCTCCTGGAGCTCTCTTGGCCTAGGGTGGAACAGATCTGTTGTGGAATCATAACTCAGGGTGAGCGAAAGTCAAGTTGTCCCTGGTCACTTCCCCAAATTGAACTCTAGAGGACGATAGTCCTCCATGATGGCAGAGGGACGCATGTTCCACCTCTAGCCATCAGGAGGCAGGAGTTGTCCACCATAGGGATTGTATCAGTTGTATTTACTCTTGTTTCCCTGGGGATCCCATCATGCTTTGAAGCCACCGTGGACAGGAAAGTCCTTGAGACTTACCTACAATTAACCATCGAAAAGCAAGTGGGGCTGTGGCTCAAGTGGCAGAGCACTAGCCTTGAGCAAGAAAACTCAGGGATAGAGCCTTGGCCCTGAGTTCACACACACACACACACAAATGCACACACACCACATGCATGCAAATCAAAGATATCTACACTGAAATCTTTGGGTATTCTCTACCTTTTCCCTACTGAGTCTGGTGGTTATTGGCCTAGGTGTTTGATGTATCCAACACTGC
Organism: Dipodomys merriami; assembly: GCF_024711535.1. Taxonomy (NCBI): domain Eukaryota; kingdom Metazoa; phylum Chordata; class Mammalia; order Rodentia; family Heteromyidae; genus Dipodomys; species Dipodomys merriami. The sequence goes on from NW_027203672.1 coordinate 18,276, forward strand.
ATGGCATCTTTAATTTTGGGGAACAGAATGGCTAGAAGGTCAGCCTTACCCCACCCAGCTCCTTGACTGGGTCAAGGTCTATCCAGGCCCTTTAGGTCTCCTTTTACAGACTGGCCAAGATGCCTTCAAAAGGTATCAAATGCTGGACACTGGTGGCTCATGCTTGTCATCCTAGCTAATCTGGAAGCTGAGATCTGGAGGATCACGGTTCAAAGCCAGCCTGAGCAGGAAAGTGTGTGAGACTCTTATCATCGATGAACCATCAGAAAACAAGAAGTGGCCCTGTGGTTCAAGTGGTAGAGTGCTAGCCATGAGAGAAAGAGCTCAGGGAGAGTGACCAGGACCTGAGTTCAAGCTCCAGGACTGGAAGAACAAATCTTTATTGGAGGCTTGTTTTCCCTTTGAAAACAATTTCTTCTTTGTGATAAGCATAGCATGGGCCTCTTCCTTGGCCACCAATAGACAATTAGATGTCCCTTGAATATGGGTCACCTCCCAGCAGCCTTTGCCCTACCTGACCCGCAATTTACCCTTCCCATGACCCAGCAGATGGAGGCTTGAGAAAAGGCCACCTGGCCACCTACTTATGGTGGCTGCTGAGGCTTTGGAGAATCATCATGTCACATAGTCATCATCTACATCAGTCTACAGAAGAAAGGGAAGGACCGTTCCTCACCTGAGCCCGTGAGCTGTGGGTGGCTCTGGATGTGGGGCAGCTGCGGCAGGATGTGCTTTGTGGGGGAGTCCTCTATGGGGTTGAGAATCTTGATCTCCCTTCTGGTAGTTTCCACACTGTGTTGAAGTGGCAATTCTTTAAAACCTTTCTGCTCCTCCCTCATTTCACCCGCCCTGGAGCCTGGAGTCATTCAAAGCGGCGGCAGTGACAGGAGGCTTAGCTTGTGCTGGCATCTGGAGCCCATTGTCCATGTCTTCCCCTGTGACGAGTGACAACGGCTCCCACAGCCGGCTCTCCATTTCTCCATCTTCTCCTAGGACAGATAGTACACATGCTCAGGTTTCTTCTGACACAGCTCAGCCAGAATGAACATCTGCTCTTTACATGCCATGAGGGACTCCTCAACAGTGTGATGTGTGCCGACAGCTGGCTGCATCTATGTTGAAGATCACCCGCTGGACTATGGAAGTCCATCTTATCCGGTAGGTCGTGGACAAAGTAAATTTTCTTCTTGGACACCCACGTGTCCCACTTCCCATCCCCACACAGCTGTGGTGCCAGCTCATGTGATGGAGGGCCTGTGGCTCGAGCTTTCTCTGGCACTGAGCTGCCAGGTGAACCTGGTGCCTGCAGCAGGCCTGCCACTCCTGCTGCAGGAGTTTCCCCCTGTGGATTTCAGCCACTAAGAGTGCTCACAAATCCATGTCCCTCTCGGTTTGGGGAATGTCTCTATCCTCTGCAATGGTCACGTGGGGGGGAGTCGACTCCTCACCTTTTGCTTCTCCAGGGTTTTAGACTTCTGCTTCCCCAGGGAACGCCAGGAAGCTCAGCTGGGCCTGCAGCCACTCCTCCTGTGGTCTGATTACTTTCAGGCACTTGAGAGTGTCCTGCCACTTTGAGGGCACTACCTGGTCTCCCCAGTTGGTCGGGCTGTGCACTTTCTTCAGCTGCTCCAGGAGTTAGGTCTGCCTCTCTATGTGCTGCTGCAGGGCCTCCTTCTCGGAGCTCAGCCGCTAATTGGTGGAGATATGGCACTCATAGATGGCTCTGAGCTCCTGTAGCGGGGCCAGGGACTGTCCTGCTGGTCCTGAGATGCTTGGCTTTCTTTCTTTCTCAGCCACTTCTTTCCATTCCTCTCTCTTCTCCTCTGTGTGGACCAGCTGTTCCCGCAGGTCTTTCTTCACCTGCTGCTCTGTGTCCAGGATGCTAGCGAGCTTCTCCTCCTCACTGCTCACCCTGTGGAGAGCCTCCCACAGCAGGGCCAGCTGTTTCTCCAGCTGTCTGTCACACACATATGCACATCATGGGGTCTCGGGGGTCTCCTGCCAATCCTTGGCCTTCTCCTCCAGTCTGCACAATTGCTCCTGCTACTCTGCGTTCTGGAGATGGAACCTCTGGTTTTCCTGGACCTGGATGTGAAGTTATTCCTCCAGGTTTTTCAACTCCATCTGTGTGCAGTAGGCCTGGGCCTGCAACTGCCACTCAGCCTGAGATGGGCCATGGCTCTTCCAGTGTTCTCTAGGCTGAACACCTGCCTCGACCCTCGCTCCTTCTCCTCGGTCAGTTGGTTCACCCGCTGGGTCAGCTGCCGGGCCTCCTCCTTCCACGTGGACCTCTCAATGCTCAGGTCTTCTGTGAAGGTGTCTCTCTCTAGATTCGCTGTGCTCACCAGTCAGCTCACATTGTCTAGTAGTCTCTTCAGTTCCTCATGCCCCACCAGTGCTTGTTGGAACTTGCAGATTCCTTTCTCCCTGTTGTCCAGAGCACGTCTAGCTTCTCCTGTATCTTTGAGTTCACTTGCTCCAGGTCATCGAAGCTTCTCGCCTTCCTTGAGCAGAAGGGTCACCTCATGCAGCTGTTCAAAGAACATTTCAGTCTCATTCTGTGATCAGTAACCACAGAAGCCGACATCTCCAGCTCTGCCACACACTGCTCTGCGGCCTGCAGGCAGCTGGTGAGAGCTTCGTGCTTCCTTTCTGTGTCATTGACCACCTGCTGCACGCAGGCGGGTGCACATTGTAAATTACTTTCTGCAGAAACCAACCTCTGTATGGGTGCCTTGTGAATCTCTAGCTCCATTTTAGGTGCTGCATTCACCTGGGCTATCTTCTCCCTCTCTTTCTTCCATTGATCCTGCAAATCTGACTTTTCCTGCTTCAGTGGTTGGGTCTTGGCACAGAGGTGCCTGGTTTCTTCTTTTGCTGGGGTCCATAGTGGGCACCACATGTCGGTAGCACCTCTGCAGATCCTTGGTGGTATCAGGACCATTGACATTCTGGAACCTCGTGGCTGTGACAGTGTCCAAAGGTACGGGAGGCCCATGGTGGGCATCACCTTTGGCCGGACCCTCCATTGAATCTCGCTCCCCGATGGTGTTTGTCTTGGGGATCCTTCCCTTTTTCATGTTCTTTGTTTTCTTGAATGTTGCAGGTCTGTCAGGAGGATTCTTCTACCGGTGTTCTGGTGTTCATCCCCACAGCTTTCTCATGGTGTCTTGTTCTTTCAGACATCTGAACGTTGGGATGGGAAATATGGGCTGGCCACGTTCCCAGGCTCTGGGAAATACTCTCTTCTCCCACTCACTGATTAGGATGTCTATTCCAAAGTCGCCTGGAGTCTTTTGCTCACCGCTTAGCCACCTCTACCTTCCTCAACTGCTGGTAGTGGTGTCAACCAACAGCGGGAATCCTGGAGCTTCCGGGCAACATGGAATTTGGGTGTGGCCGCCATTCTTGTATCCCATTGTTCAGAAAGAACCATGAAAGAATGGGGGTGTGACCAGAATACTGTGATGCAGGCAGAATGGGCGGAGTCAAGATAAGAGCAGCTGCTTTCCAAGGAAACTCTGTCCAATCCTGCTGGGGACACGATGGTGACCTGCTTTAGCTGGATGGCTGCACAGATTGTTCTGTATGTCTGTTTGTTGCCAGTCCTGGACCTTTAACTCTGGATCTGGGCACAGTCTGTGAGCTACTTTTGCTCAAGGCTAGCCCTCAACTTCTGGAGCCACACGACTCTACTTCTGACTTTGTTGGCACTGAAGTTGGACAGGGGTGACTTTGACCATGATCCTCCTATCACAGACTTGTAAGTAAGGAGAACTACTGAGAGCCATGGGTGCCTGCCTAATCATTGGTATTGCTGATGTTCTTGGACAGACCTGTGAGTTCCCTATCCTGAGGATTAAATGGTGGAAGCTGGAGCCCACAGTTTGAATCCTGTTCCTGCCACCTCCAAATGGCAGGAGATCCTAAGAAATCCATTCCTATCCATATGAATACCAATGGAATGTGATATATGTCATGATTGAATGGGCAGTTCTTGAACGATTCTAGGATAAAATAGTACACAATTATATCCTAGGACTCTGATCAATTTTAAACTAACACTTTATGAAGCATTTAAACAATTATATTCATTAACTGGAGACATAATGAAATATCTAAGAATTGGATGTCACATTGTATGAAGGTGCCATTTTTTTCTGCCAGGACTGGGATTGGAACTCATGGTCTGGGTAACTCTGTTGCACTGTGTGGGAAGGGGAAGCTCACCTCCGTGAAGTCAAGAAATTCAAGTCTGTTCCTTAGGCCTGAAATCTATCCCCAGCACTAGAAAAAACATCTTTTTCATGTATATTTTACATACATTATGTTTACATACATATGTTGACTCTTTATTGCATTCAGTGTAGTTATTCATTTTATTTTTTGTTTTATTTATGTATTGGCCATTTATTTTATTAAGTATTATGGCACATAGAACATTTATTACATTGATTACATAGGATATAGGTCTGCATATGTATTCCACTTCATACCTGACACCCAGGAATTTCACAGAAAAAGAAAATGTGTCACCATCAGCTTCTTACTCCATGATTCATTGTTTGGGAGTGTTGGTGTCTGAATTCAAAGCCTACAAGGCCAAATTCCTGAATGGGTGAGTGTCAGCATGCCATCCTGGGGCAAATTGAGCTGACAGGCAGTTCCCAGGGTCTGAGATCAAACCCCTAGGGTTGACAAAATAAGAACAGATTGACATGTCGATGGTATTATGCTAATAAATATTTATCTTTATAGAGTGCCAGAGATGTCTACACATTATTCAGTTATATAGACTACATTTCTACCAATTCTTGGGTATTTATTATGCCTCTATGTAATTAATGGTATTGTTTTAATCCTTAATAAACTATTAAGTAAATCAAGGTACTGAAATTATTATATCCCTGTAAGAAATAGTATTCTTTTAATGCTTCATATTAAATAAAATCAGTCTACTGAAATTATTATGTCTAATTTTATATGATTAGCATTCACGATTAGCTCATTCAACTGTGACATTGATAACATTCCATCGTTATTCCTATGGATGGGAACGAGTCTCTTAAGATCTTCCACTATTTGGAAGTGGCATGACTGGGATTCGAACTCTAGACCTATGTTCCTGTGCGGGACAATGGCTTCCTCAATAGCCTGCTAGCCTTCAGCAATGCAAGATGAAGTACCCTTTGGAGCCCTGTCATTCAGCTCCAGATGGTCATGGTGCAAAGGAAGAAAATGTAAAAATGCAATCATGCAACATTTTTTTCTTTGGTCGGTCATAGGGCTTGAACTCTGGGCCTGAGTACTATCCCTGTGCTCTTCAGCTCAAGGCGAACACTCTACCACTTGAGTCACAGTGTTACTTCTGGGTTTCTAGTGGTTTATTGGAGATAAGATTGTCACGGACTTTCTTTCCCGGGCTGGCTTTGAACTGTGATACTCAGATCTCAGCCTCCTGTGTAGCTTGGATTTCAGTTGTGAACCACTGGCGCCCGGCTCTGCCACTTTTTTTCTGTGCATATTTTTCCCACTTGCAAAGCTTGGAGAACTAGGATCCCAGGATAGGCTGTGGCTCCAGTGGCTCCACCCCCGCCTAGGATGATAGAAACTGAGGCAGAGTTGCCATGACCTGAGTTCAAGACCTTGCTTCGAAAAAAAAAAAAAATTAGCTCCTTGGCTTGCAATTCACGCTGTTTGTTTTTCTACCAGGCTTTGGATTTGAACTCAGGGTCTGCGTAACTCTGTAGCACTGTGGACAAAGGGGAAGCTCACCAGGCTTGAAGACAAGAATGTTGGGCCTGGTCCCTAGGCCTGAATTCAAGCCTCAGCCCTGGAAAACATACAATTTATATTTATTGTAAAGATAGTATTTGTATTTACCTATAGATGTTCAGTCCATATCCTGTTTGTTGTGGTTATTGATTGTATTTTTGTTTTATTCAATTATTTACCATTTATTGACTGTGATGATATGCATTCCATTTATTATACTGATGGCATCCCATCACACAGTATCTAAATTTGTAGACGTGTTCTCCATCATGTCTGACACCCAGGACTCTCAGAGAAAATGAAAACAGGTGTAACACTTGACTTCTTATTCCACAATCCAATTGTTTGCAGTGCTGGAATCTGAACTCAGAGCCTAGCAGACCTAATTCAACACGGCAACCTCTAGCCAAGGAAGCTGCCAGACAGTTCCCAGACCCTGAGATTGAGCCACAAGGGTCGACAAAATAGGCATACATGGATAGAATTCCAGAGACATCTACTTAGGATTCAATGACATCAACTACATTCCTACCAACTCTTATGTATTATGCTGCCATTGAAGGAGTAGTATTGTTTTCATGCTTAATAAACCATTCATTAAGATCAATCAGCATCCTAGGATCATTGCGTCCCATTTTAGATTAGACCATTTTAGATTAGACCGATGCCCGCAGAAATTTATACAATCATGAATTTCCAAACATTCCATCGTTATTCCTGTGGATAGGAACAAGTCTCTTGGGAAGTCTCCCCACTGGTAGGTGTCAGGACCAGGATTCAATATCAGGGCCTTCGATGACATATGGGCCTGTGGCTTCAGCAATAGCCCACTAGCCTTGGCCAATGAAAAGTGAAGTAAACTTTTAGCTTTGTCATTCAGACCCAGGTTGGTCACCATGCAAAGGAATAAAATGTAAAAAAATCCATCCCGTGGCTATTTTCCAGTGAGGTTTTTTTTTTTTCTCCTGCAAGGCTTCAGGGCCTAGGATCACAGGATCGGCTATGCTCCCATGGCAGCCAACCAGCCTAAAGTGATCGAAGCTGAGGCAGAGTTGCCATGAACTGAGTTCAAATCGCTTGGTTGGCAAAAAATAAAATAAAATAAAAATAAAAAATAATAAACCACCCTAGCTCAGAATTAGCACCATTTTTTCTGCCACAGCTGGGATTCCAACTCAGATCTGGGTAACACTATAGCACAGTGGGTGAAGGGGAAGCTCACCATCCTTGAAGACTACAAGGTCAGATCTGCTTCCAGGGCCTGAATTGAAGCCCAGATCACCTTCAATCTGCAGACCACCAAGTTCGGACCCAGCATGGTCACCATGCAAAGGAAAATGAACATAAAAGCGCCAGGTGGAACTTCCTGCCACTTTTTTTCCCCTTCACGGTTTTTTTTCCTGCAAGCCCTGGGGTCCTAGGATGCGATGATGAGTTGTAGGTCCAGAGGCTGCAGCCTAGGATGATTGGAACTGAAGCAGAGTTCCCACGACTTGAGTTCAATCTCTGAGTCTGTTAAAAAAAATTGTGAAGGAAGCACCCTAGCTCCAAATTCACCCCAGTTTACTGCCAGAGCTGGGATTTGAACTCAGGTCTGGGTAACTCTGTTGCACTGTGGGGGAAGGGGAAGATCACCATCCTTGAAGAGTACAAGTTCAGGCCTGCTCTCAGTGCCTGAATTGAAGCCCCAACACTGGCAAAAATCATATGTCCACCTATTTTACACATAGGATCTCTATTTACATACATGTGTGGAATGCATCATGCTTTCAGTGTATTTATTTATTTTATTGTGTGTCTTAGAGATGCATTTTGTATTTTATTGCGTATGATGACAGATATAACTGTGCTGATATGGATGGCAACCTATTCCAATATGTAAAGAGTTGCCTATATAGCATACTGTGTCCTGGCTGAGACCCAGGACTTCACAGCACAGGAAAACAGGTGCAACAATGGGCTTCTGAAAGAAGCATTAATGTTTTGGCAGAGTTGGGATTTGAACTCAAAGCCTAGCAGTCCCAATTGGTAAAAGGGTCAAGGGGAGGACATTGGCCAGTGAGCAACTGAGGAGTTAGGCCGTTCCCAGGACCTGACATTGAGCCCCAGGGAGAGCCAGGATAGGCATAAATTCATAATTGAAACAGGATCTGTATTAACATATTGGTGTAGACAGCATCTTGTGTTCGGTGCACTTCTCCTTAACTTGTGTCTAATTCATGGAGGTATTGTGTATTTTACTGAGTATGGTGACAGATATAACTGTGCTGACATGGACGGCAACCTGTTCCCATGGTTATAGAGTTGCCTATGCATTCATTCTCCATCCTAGCTGAGACCAAGGACTTCCACATGAGAGGAAAACAGGTACAAAGACTGGCTTCTGACATCAGGATGAAACTTTTGTCAGTGCTGTCATTTGAACTCAAATCTTGGTAACCCCATTGCACTGTGGGGAAATGGGAAGCTCACCATCCTTGAAAACTAGAATGTCAGGTCTGGTCCAGGGCCTGATTTGAAGCCCCAGCACTGGACAAAATAACAAGCCCACCTCTTTTAAACTTAGGATCTCTACTTCCATACTGGGGTGGTATGCATCTTGCATTCAAGGTAGTTTTTTTTTTATTTTGAGTCTTATTTATAGATGTATTGTGTATTTTATTGAGTATTGTAACAGGTATATCTGTGCTGCCCTGGATGACAACTGATTCCCATGAGTAGAGAGTTGCCTATGCATTCTCCATCGTAGCTGAGACCCAGAACTTGCACAGCACAGAAGAACAGGTGCAACGACTGGTTTCTCACATCAGGGTGAATTTTTGGCAGAGCTGGGATTCGAACTTGGGGGCTAGGAGGCCCAACTGCCCAATGGATCCATGTGAGCACACCAGCCTGTGAACCACTAAGGAGCTGGGCCTTTCCAAGAACTGAGATCTAGCCCTAGGGAGGCCACAATAATCCTCAATGCATCATTGAAACTTAGGATGTCTATTCACATCCATGTGTGGACTTCCTCCTGCATTGAGATTAGTTATCCTCTCCATTTTGTTTGTTATTCATGTATGTATTGTGTATGTTCTTGAGTATATGATTACAGGTATAACTGGGCTGGCATGGATGACAACCTATTCCTATGGCCACAGGGTGGCCCATGCATTCTACATCTTAGAGGAGACCCAGGACTCGCACAGGAAAGGAAAACAGGTGCAATGATTGGCTTCAGACATCAGGATGAATCTTTTGGCACTGCTGGTATCTCAACTTGGAGGCTAGCAGGCCCAATAGGCGAATGGATCCACGTGAGCACACCAGCCTGTGAGCCACTAAGGATCTAGGCCATTCCCAGGACCTGAGATCGAGGCCCGGAGTGAGGGGGAGCACAATCGTCGTCCATTTATAAGCTGAAGGTAGTATGCAAATAAGTACATATTTGAATAGAGTAGGAGACATGGCGACCTGTGATGGAATCCAATTTACCCTGTGACTACAAATTCTCAGATCTTCCCCAATGCCTCCATTTCTTGACTGTGATGATTATTGTCACACTTCATCAACTCTTCATAAAAAATAATGGATACCCCATGAGTCTTGCTTATCATTTCCTACTTGCATCCTGCAGGAACTACTCATTCAAGGATGAGATGATCACATTCCACACTTCCTAGGTCCAGAAACGAGTACTTCAGGATCTTCCACCATTCCCACAATGTAGGGCAGCTGACCCGGATTCCAACCCATGGCCTCCGTTGCATGGTTGGCTGTGACTTCCCCGATAGCCAGCAGGTCTTCAGCCATGCCAGGTCACCTTCACTCTGTAGGCCGCCGGGTTCAGACCAACAGGGTCACTATGCAAAGGAAAATAAACGTACAAGCACGAGGTGGAAATTCCTGCTGCTTTTTTCCCCTTCTGGCCGTTTTTTGTTTTTGTTTTTGTTTTTGTTTTTTCCTAGGATCCAAGGATGGGCTGTGGGTCCAGAGGCTATATCCTAGGATAATTGCAGCAAAGGCAGTGTTGCCTCGACTTGAGTTCAAGGCCTGGGTTTGGCAAAAAAAAACACCCATAAATAAATAAAAAATTATGAATGAAGCACCCTCGCTCAGAATTCACGCCATTTTATTGCCAGAGTTGGGATTTGAATTCAGGTCTGGGTAACTTTGTTGCACTGTGGGGGAAGGGGAAGATCACCATCCTTGAAGACTACAAGGTCAGGCCTGCTCCCAGGGCCTGAACTGAACCCCCAACACTGGCAAAAATCATATGCCCAACTATTTTAAACATGGGATCTCTATTTACATACATGTGTGGAATGCCTCATGCTTTCAGTGTGTGTCTTAGTCAAGACTGCATTTTGTATTTTATTGAGTATGGTGACAGATATAACTATACTGACATGGATGGCAACTGATTCCCATGTCCATGGAGTTGCCTATGCTTTCTCCATCCTAGCTGAGATCTAGGACTTTCACAGGACAGGAAAGCAGGTGGATCTATGGGCTTCTAATATCAGGATTCATGTTTCGGTACTGTTGTGATTTGAATTCAGAACCCAGCAGGCCAATTGGCGAAAGGGTCAAGGAGAGGTCACTGGCCTGTGAGCAACTGAGGAGCTAGGCTGTTCTCAGGACCTGACATCGAGCCCCAGGGAGGGCCAGGATAGGCATAGATTCATCCTTGAAACATAGGATCTATATTGACGTATATATGTGAACAGCATCTTGCATTCAGTGCACTCCTTTTCCTTATTTTCTGTCTAATTCATGGAGGTATTGTGCATTTTGCTGAGTATGGTGTCAGATATAACTGTGCTGACATGGATGATGACCTGTTCCCATGGTTATAGGGTTGCCTATGCATTCATTCTTTATCCTAGCTGAGACCCAGGACTTCCACATGAGAGGAAAACAGGTTCAATGACTGGCTTCTGACATCAGGATGAAACTTTTGTCAGTGCTGTCATTTGAACTTAGGTCTGGTTAACTCCATTACACTGTGGGGGAAGGGGAGCTCAACATCCTTGAAGACTAGAATGTCAAGCCTGGTCCAGGGCCTGATTTGAAGCCCCAGCACTGGACAAAATATAAAGCTCATCTCTTTTAAACATAAGATCTCTATTTACATACAGTTGTGGTATGCATCTTCCATTCAATGTAGTTTTTTTTTTTATTTTGAGATTTATTCATGGATGTATTGTGTATTTTATTGAGTATGGTGACAGGTATATCTGTGCTGCCATGGATGACAACCTATTCCCATGGCTGTAGAATTGCCTATATAGCATTCTCCATCCTCGCTTAGGTGCAGGACTTTCACAGGACAGGAAAACTGGTAGATTGATTGACTTCTCACATCAGGATGGATCTTTTGGAAGTACTGGGATTTGAACTCAGGGTCTAGCAGGCAAAATTGGTGAATGGGTCAAGGTGAGCACATCAGCCTGTGAGCCACTAAGGTGCTAGGGCATTCCCATAACTTGAGCTTGAGCCCCAGGGTGGGGCTGGTGCACCATATTCATCCATTCTTATGCTGAAACTTGTGTGCTAATAAATACCTATTTGTATAGAGTCGGAGATGTGGCGAACTGTGTTGGAATCCTATCTACCATGTGAGTACCGATTCTTGGATCTTTCCCAATGCCTTGATTTCCTGAACGTAACTATTATTGTCATACTTCATGTAGTCCTAATTTAAAATAATCATTGTGCCAAAGGTCTTGTCTATCATTTCCTATGCGAATCATGCGTTAACTTCTCAACACTTCCCTAGACGTGAATTCAAGCACCAGCCCAAAAAATGTAACATTTATAGACATCTTAAATATTTGATTTATACTTACATCTATATATTAGTCTATACCGTGTTTGTTGGAGTGATTCATTATATTTTATTATTGATAGATTGATTTAGCATTTATTTTATGGGCTGTGAGTGCACCTATAATATTTATTACATTTATTCCAATCTATTCCATATCATGTAGCTTTGCAGATATATTATGTACATCATACCTGACACCCAGTACTTGAAAAGGAAAACAGGTGTCACACATGGAATCTTACACCAGGAAGAAAGTTTTGGCAATGATGGAAACTAGACTAAGGGCCAAGGAGGCCCAATTCATGAATGGGTGAGTGTCATCATGGCATCTGCTAGCCCATTCAACTGCCAATTGGATCCCAGTGTCTGGGATCAAGCCCCAGGTTTGGCCAAAATAGCAATAACTCTCTATGTAGATAATGGTATATAAATAAATATAAATTTAGATATTTAGATACTGTCAGAAATGTCTATCAGGTATTCAATGATATATACTACATTCCTATGGATTCTCAGGTCTTCAGTGAGGATTCCATTTAATCAATGGTATTCTTTTAATGCAAAATAAACTATGAATTTTAATCAATCTGTGTCCTGTGATTATTGGGTCTAATTTTATGCTAGACTGATTCATGAACTACTCATCCAACCATGACATTGATCACATTCCTTTGGTGCTCCTAGGGACAGGCAATAATTTTGTAGGCTCTCCAGCCCTTTGTAAGTGGCATAACTAGTATTCAAACTCAGGGCCTAGGTGTCCAGATTGGCCTATGGCTTCGCTGACAGCCCGACAGACTTCAGCAATGCCAGGTGAACTACAGGTTGCAGCCGTGTCACTTGGACACGGGAATGGTCACCATGAAAGGAAGGGAAACCCGAGAAACTACTGACCATCCGCAGTTCACAGCTTTTTTTGATGCCATTTTCATTTTGATTTCCTGTCAGCCCCCAAGGCCTAGGATCCAAGGATAGGCTGTGGGTCCAGAGGTTTCACCATCCCAGGCTAGGGTGATGTTAGCTGAGGCAGAGTTTCTACGACCTGAGTTCAAGCCCTGTGATTGACAAATAAATAAATAAATAAATAAATAAATAAATAAATAAATAAATAAATAAATAAATAAAACCTAAAAATATTAAAAGGACTAATGAAGCTCCCTTGCTTGGAATTTGTGTCTTTTATTTTCTGCTAGTCCTGAGGTTTGAACACGGAGTCTGAGTAAATCTGGTGCACTGTGGGGAAAGGGGAAGTTTACCCTCCTGAAAGATAAGGAATTCAAGACAGTTCCCTAGGCCTGAATTCTAGCCCCAATCCTGGAGAACATAACATTTATAGTAATTTTTAGTATATGATTTATACTAACATCCATATGTTCAGTCCATATCGTGTTTGCTGGAGTGTTTCATTATATTTTAGTATTTATTTATTTACCAATTATTTTATTGATCCTGAGTACACCTATAATATTTATTACATTTATTCCAATCTATTCCATAGCACGTAGCTTTTCAGACATATTAATACCATATACATCATACCTGACACCCAGAATTTGCACAGAAAAGGAAAACAGGTTTCACACTTGGAATCTTACTGCAAGATGAAATTTTTGGCAATGCTGGGACCTGAACTGAGGGCCAAAGAGGCTCAATTCATGAGTGGGTGAGTGTCAGCATGGCAGCTTCTAGCCCATTCAGCTGCCAAGTGAATCCCAGGAACTGGGATGGAGCCACAGGTTTGGCCAAAAGAGCAATACCTTTCTATGCAGACAGTGGTATACAGATAAATATATATTTAGGTATTTAGATACTGCCAGTGATGTCTATCTGGTATTAAATGACATATACTGTGTTCCTACAGATTCTCAGGTTTTTAGTGAGGACTCCATTTAATGAATAGTATTCTTTTAATGCATAATAAACTATGAATTAAAATCAATTTGTGTCCTGTGATTATTAGGTCTAATTTTATGCTAGACTGATTGATGAACTACTCATCCAAACATACCATTGATCACATTCCTCTGGTGTTCCTAAGGACAGACAATAGTTTCTTAGGCTCTCCAGCCCTTTATACTGGCATGACCGGGATTCAAACTCAGGGCCTCGGTGTCCAGGTTGGCCTTTGACTTCACTAACAGCCTGCCAGCCTTCAGCAATGCTAGGTGACATACAGGTTGCAGCCTTGTCATTTGGACCCAGGATGGTCACCATGCAAGTAAGGAAAACCAAGAAACCGCCATCCATCCACAGTTTGTTACTTTTTTTCACTGCCGTTTTCATTTTGTTTCTTGTCAGCCCCCAAGGCCTGGGATCCCAAGATGGGCTATGGGTCCAGATACTGCACCATCCCAGCCTAGGGTGATATTTGTTGAGGCAGAGTTGCCACGACCTGAGTTCAATCCCTGTGCTTGGCAATAAATAAATGAATGAATGAATAAATAAATAAATGAAATAATTTTAAAATATTAAAAATAGTCGGGCACCAAAGGCTCACGCCTGTAATCTTAGCTACTCAGGAGGCTGAGATCTGAAAATCGCGGTTCAAAGCCAGCCCTAGCAGGAAAGTTCTTGAGACTCTTATCTCCATTAAACCACTATAAAACCCGAAGTAGTGAAGTAGCGTTTTGGCTCAAGTGATAGAGTGCTCGCCTTGAGCTGAAGAGCCCAAGGACAGCTTCCAAGGCCAGAGTTCAAGTCCCATGATATATATATATATATATATATATATATATATATATATATATATATATATATATATATATATTACTAATGAAGCTCCCTGGTTTGGAATTCATGCCTTTTTTTTCTGCCAGGCCTGGGAATTAAACTCGGAGACTGGGTAACTCTAATGCACTGTTGGGGACAGAGAAACTTACCCGCTTTGAACACAAGCAATTCAGGCCTGTTCCCTAGGCCTGAATTCAATCCCCAGCCCTTTTAAAGTAATATTCATCCACATTTGAAATAATGATTAATATCTACATACTTATGCTTATTGCATATTGCTTTGAGTATATTTATTTTATTTTGAATTATTCATTCCTTCATTATTTTATTGACTAGTATTATACTTGTGTATTAAATTGATTACATTTTCGAGAACTATACAGACTTACATATGCATTATGTATCTTACTTCATACCCAGGACATTCACAGAAATTCTATAGTAGATCATCCCATGCATAGAAAAACAGAATGAATACATCAACCAAAGTCTAATTTATCCATAGGTACCCCAGTGGCTCACATCTGTAATCCCAGCTACTCAGAGGTGAGAAGTGGAAGACTAAGTTTCAAAGCCAATCCAAGCAGAAAAGCCTGAGAGATGTCATCTCCAATTAACTGGCCAAAAACCAGGCTACAGTACAGGGATGGCTGAATTGGTAGAAAAACAGCTATGAAAAACAAAGCCAAGAAAGAGCAAGCTGAGTTAAAGTGCAGGGAGAGGGGTTTTGGGGCATAAAGGGGAGAGAACTCCTCCAAAAACAGAGAACAAACAATAGTACACAAATCCCACCTAATTTAGGGTACCAAACAAAGGGAAAAAAAGATCAAGTTTGTGCAGTTGTATAACTTTTCATGATCACATATGTTCTTAGGTACACTTCAAAGCTATGTTTCTAGTAATATATATGTATATGTTAATAATGTATATGTTATGTATATATATTATTAATGTATATATATGTGAATAAACTAAGAAACCAGCCAATGAATAAATACTTCTGAATTAGTGTCTTAACCATGGCATTATAAATTATTTGTACTAAAAGTATATTCCAAGTTTCTTTCTTCAGAATCAATCTTTAAGACGTTTGTTCATGTGCCAGGCCCATGAGGCCCATGCCTATGATCCTAGTTACTCAGGAGGCAGAGATCTGAAGATGGTGGTTCAAGGCCTGCTCTGGCAGGAAAGGCCGTGAAACTCTTATCTCCATTAAACCACTAGAAAACTGGAAGTGGTGCTATAGCTCAAGCAGTAGAGTGCACGCCTTTGGTCTGAAGAGCACAGGGATAACGCTCAAGCCAAGAGTTCAAGCCCCGCCACCGAAGAAAGAAGTTTGTTCATACAAAATTCTAACATTCTAAGCTTTAGGAAACTTTTCTTCCAGGGTCTTATGCTCTTTAGGCAACTACTCCACTGTTGGGCTACATCCCAGTCCCAATGTTTTTGTTTTTAATTTTACAATCCAATTTATTCCCAAAATGCTTACAAGTACCTACTCTCCTCACACAAGTGAGTTTTTATCCAAAAACCCAACCTTTTGTGGTATGAAGACACCCCTAGTGTATTTCGTGGTAGGCACTGAGGAAAACTCACACAAATTGCAGACAGTTTATAATTACAGAAGTAACTCTGAATAGAAAAACATCAGTTGCCAGGTGCCGATGACTCAAGCCTGTAATCCTACCTACTCAGTAGGCTAAGATCTGAGGGTCAGGGTTAAAAGCGAGCCCAGGCAAGAAAGTCCATGAGACTCTTATCTCCAATAAACCACTAGAAAACCAGAAGTGGTGCTGAGGCTCAAGTGTTAGAGTGCTCGCCTTTATCTGAAGAGCGCAGGGACAGCGTCCAAGCCCAGAGTTCAAGCCCCAGGACCAACCAAAAAAAAAAAAAAAAAAGAAATAACATCAACTCTCCCAACCTTCTAGGGAGAAATAATGTCCTCATTTTCATTCTCACTCTTCATGGCAGATGGCCAAAATAGAAACATCAATGTGCTATGCTAAAATGTAAAAGTTTAAACCCCTTTTTTGAAAACTCTCATGTTTTAAAATCAAAATGTATCAAATAAAGGCAAAGTGAACTTTAAAAAAATAATAAAAATGCTAATGAAGCTCCCTGGCTTGGAATGTGTGACATTTTTTGTCTGCAAGGCCTGGAATTTGAACGTGGGGTCCGGGTAACTCTGTTGCACTGTGGGGGAAAGGGAAGCTCACTGTGCTTGAAGACCAGAAAGTCAGGCCTGTTCCCTAGGCCTGAATTCAGGACCTACCCTTGTAAAACGTACTCCTTATATACATTTTAAAGATAGGATTGAACTTCCATACAGATGTTCATTCTATATTATGTTTGGTGTGGTTCTTCATTGTATTTTTTGTTTTATTCATTTATTTGCCATTTATTTTATTGACTGTGATGATACCTAACCATGTATTACATCCTATCACATAGCATTTAGATTTGTAGACTTGTTATCCATCATGCCTGACATTCAGCACTCTCACAGAAAAGAAAAACAGATGTCACACTTGGCTTCTAACTCCAGGATGAAATTTTTGTCAGGAGTTGAGATCGAGCATCAGGGGTGACCAAAATAGCCATAGATGGATAGGCAGGTGGTAGTATACCAATAAATGTGTACTAGTACAGAGTGCCATAGCCATGTATCTAGTATTCAATGACATCTACTACATTCTTACCAAGTCTTTGGTATTTGTTATGCCTCAATTGTAGGAATATTATTCTTTTTGTGCCTAATTAACCACTAATTAAATTCAATATGTGTCCTAGAATTATTGTGTCTAATTTGAGACTAGACCACTGCATGGACTACTCATTCAATCTTGAGTTGGATACCATTCCATCTGAACTTCTATGAATGGGCAGGAGTCTCTTGGGATCTTCTGCCATTGGTAGGTGTCAGGACGGGGATTTGAACTCAGGCATTCTGTTGTGTGTTTGGCCTATGGCTCTTCTGACAGCCAGCCAGCCTTCAGCAATGACAGGTCACCTGTGTGTTGAAGCCATGTCATTCAGACCTATGATGGTCACCGTGCAAGGAACCAAAGCCAAGAAACCACCTACCATGTACGGCTCGCGCCTGTTTTTTTTTTTTTTTTTTTTTTTTGGTGCCATTTTCATTTTGTTTTCCTGTCAGACCTCGGGTCTTAGGATTCCAGGATCAGCTTTGGTTCCAGAGGCTGCACCCCAGGGTAGTGTGATAGAAGCTTAGGCAGAGCTGCCACGATCTGAGTTCAAGCCACATGCATGGCCAAAAAAAAAAAAAGGAAAAGAAAAAGAAAAGACAAAAGAAAAAATAAATAAATTACTTAACTCCCTGGTTTGCAATTTGTGGTATTTTTTTCTGCCAGGCCTGGAATTTGAACTCAAGGTCGGGCTAAATATGCAGCACTGTGGGGGAAGGGGAATCTCACCACGCTTGAAGACAGAAAGTCAGGCCTGTTCCCTAGGCCTGAATTCAAGCCTCAGTCCTGGAAAACATACTCTTTATATAGATTTTAAAGATAGGATTTATACTTCCATACAGATATTCAGTCCATATCATGTTTGATGTGGTTATTCATTTCATTTCTTGTTTTATTCATTTATTTACCATATATTTTATTGACTCTGATGATACCTATACCATTTATTACATTGTTTACATCCTATCACATAGCATCTAGATGGGCAGATGTGGTCTCCATCATGCCTGACACCCAGTAATCTCCCAGAAAAGGAAAACATGTGTCACACTCAGCTTCTTACTCCAAGATTAAATTTTTGGCAGTGCTGGGATCTAAAGTCAGTGCCTAGTAGGCCCAATTCATGAATGGGTGAGTGTGAGCACGGCAGCAGCTAGACAATGAAGCTGTCAGGTGGTTCCCACATACTGAGATCGAGTCCCAGGTTTGGCCAAAACAGCAATATATGAATAGCCAGACGGTGGTATACAAATGAATATATATTGGTAAAGAGTGCCAGAGCTGTCTATCTATGACTGAATGACCTCTACTACATTCCGACCAACTCTTAGGTATTTATTATACTGTCATTGAAGGAATATTATTCTTTCCATGCTTAATAAACTATTAATTAAGATCAATCAGGGGCTGGGAAGGTGGCTCAGTGGTAGAGCGCTCGCCTTGCATGCATGAGGCCTGAATTTGATTCCTCAGCACCACATAAGCAGAAAAAAGAAAAACCTGGAAGTGGTCCTGTGGCTCAATGGGTAGAGTGCTAACCTTGAGAGAAGAGCTGAAGGACATTGCTCAGGCCCAGATTTCAGGCTCCATGACAGGACGCCCCCCCCCCAAAAAAAAGATCCATCAGCATCCTAGGATTCTTGCATCCAATTTTAGACTTGACTGATGCACAAACTGCTCTCTCAATCGAGTCTCTTGTGATCTCCTGCCATTGGTAGTTGTCGGGACTGGGATTTGAAAATGAGGCCAATGTTGACAGGTCGGCCTATAGCTTTCCTGATAGTCCACCAGCCTTCAGCTATGGCACGTCAGGTCCACTTTGCAACTGAGTCACCGTGCAAAGAAAAAAAATGTAAAACCTCCATCCCTCTGCAGCTTGCGACTTTTTGTGCTGTCCCACTTTTTGTTTCATCCTGCAAGCTCTCTGGGCCTAGGATCCCAGGACTGGCTGTGGGTCTGGAAGCTGGACCCTAGCCTAGGGTGATTAAAGCTGAGACAGAGTTTCCACGACCCGAGTTCAATCCCCATGGCTGGCAAAAGCAAAAAGAATAAATACAAAATTAATTAATTATTTAACTAAATAAAAAAAATCTCCCTGGTTTGAAATATCTGCTAATTTTCTTTCCTAGCCTGGGATTTGAACTCAGGGTCTTTGTATATCTGTAGCAATGTCAGGGAAGGTTCAGAGTTGCCAATACTTGAGTTCAAACCCCATGCCAAGCCAAAAATAAAAAATTAAGTCACTGACCTTGGCACGGGGAGCAATTGTGGAGATTGGAGGGAAGGGATGGTAAGAGGAAAACAAAGGAGGAAGCAACAATGCTCAATAGGAAATGTACTCATTACCTTGTTCATGTAACTGTAACTCTCAGTACAACATTTTTACAATTAAAAATGTGCAAAAAATGAAACAATATAATGCTTAGAGAAGCATTTTGGGCATAAGGGAAGGATGTCTAAATAGTTGTACAAAATTCTACACTGCTTTGCTTTTAATGCTCAGTATGGAACTGAATAAACATAACTGCTTCCATTAAAAAAAATCAAGTCACTGTCTTGGAACTGGGCCAGTATTTCTGCCATTGCTGGGATTTGATTGCATTGCCCAGTAACTCTTTTGCAACAAGGGTGAAGGTGAAGCTCACTGTACTTGAGGAAAAGAAATTCAGTCTAGAGTTCCCAGGAACTAAATGAAGGCCCTGCAATGGAAAAAATATTTCCATGCATGTGTAATATATGATATATACTTACATATGTATATTTATTACATATTATTATTTTTATTATTGATTTTGTATTTATTTGATTCATTTATTGTTTATTGTATTTAGTGTTATTGTACACATGTTTTACATGTTGTACATGTATTATAAAAATATACAAAATAAAAGTAAGCCAGGCCCAAAGAAGCATAGGTCCCATGGTTTCCCTTATTTGCAATATCTAGAATAGGTATGAGTCAAGCGGAAAAGGTCAGATAATGTGATGTTAGGAAAATGAACCCTTAAATATGTATTTTAATGTTTTCGTTTCTTTCATGCATGTGTTTCTAACGCATTTATAAGATTATTTCTTTGTTGCTTTGTATGTCCCTCCCCCACAGTGTAACCCCGGCTTTCACTATATTTGATGTCAGTATAACATGTGGAGGAGATGGGGACAAACAAGTCGTTTAAGGATTCAGGTGGACCTGTTGCAACAATGAGAAGTACAAAATGTCATGTCAAAACCAGCTTTACAATGTCGGTGTGGGGGGGGAGGGGGGTATAATTGGGTGGGGGGAGCGGGGTAAAATTGGGTGGGGGGAGGGGGGAGGCGGGGAAGGGAAGTGAAGGGTAAACAAAGGAGGAGGCTGCAATGCTTGGTAAGAAATGTATGCATTATCCTGCCCATGTAATTGTAGCCCCTCTGTACAGTATGTTCTCAAATAAAATAAAATACAATTAAAAAATATACAAAATAAATTAGGACATTGACTCATTTTTCATTAATACTATATTACGTGTTGAAACAAAATACATAATTAAATGGAGGTATTTGTTACAGTCTTAACATGTTTAGACTCTGTCCCCAGTATAAGCCTTGTCTTACTTATCTTTGGCCATTTTCCTATAGGGATTTCTTTACATGATTTATACACAGAAGCAAATTGAGGGATAAAATTGCAAGGGTGGGGTTAAAATGTGAATTAGTGGTAAAGAGCTCGCTCAGCATGCATGAATGACAAGGTTTGAATTCTCAGAGCCACATACTCAGAAAAATCCAGAAGCTGTGGAGTGGCTCAAGTGGTAGAGCGCTAGGCTTGAGAAAAAGAAGCTCAGAGACAGTACCCAGGCCCTAAGTTCAAGCCCCAGGACTGTCAAAAACAATAGGCTAGATGCCAGTGGCTCACTCCTGGAAACCTAGCTTCTCAGGAGGCTGAGATTTGAACACCACAGTTCAAAGACAGCCTACACAAGGAAAGCCTGTTAGACTCTTATCTCCAATGAACCACCAAAAGACCTCATATGGCGCTGTGGCTCAAGTGGTAGAGTGTTCACCTTGAACTGAAGGGCTCAGGGACAGTGCCCA
Organism: Dipodomys merriami; assembly: GCF_024711535.1. Classification (NCBI taxonomy): domain Eukaryota; kingdom Metazoa; phylum Chordata; class Mammalia; order Rodentia; family Heteromyidae; genus Dipodomys; species Dipodomys merriami. The sequence continues at coordinate 39,372 of NW_027203672.1, forward strand.
GGCTTGATACAAGACACACAACTGGAAAAAAAGTGAGGATTAATGAAAGTACTTTTCCTATTTGCTAATTATGAGAACATCCTGTGGAAAATGAACACAGATGTAACCAGAATTGGAGTCAGAGCTCAAGGTTCAAGTGAACACATCCATATACCCAGCTTCTCTGACTCTAGCATTATAACTTTGTGTCCTACAGGGTTCTGAAAGGTCCAATGTTGAAGGGATTAATATGATCCCCAAGCCCTTTGTGATAAGCAGTTGACTTCTATTACAGTTCTTAAGCTAGCAGAGTACCAGTAGCTCAAGCCCATCACCCTAGCACAGGAGGCTGAGGTCTCAGTATCACAGGCTGAAGCCAGCCAGGGCAGGAAAGTCTATGACACTCTGACTTCCACTTCTGAAAGGTCAGATGTTCAAGAGCTTCCTGTGTTTCGCTTGGTGATGAGAAGTTACTCGCACTCTAAATTCTTGAGCTATAGAAGCAGGAAAGACACATCATTGACCCATCCTGGGTTCAAATGAAGTTCTCAGGATCCAAGTCTTAGCCATGTTGGCAGGAAGAACTCCACTGAAACACTATATTTGGAGGACAGTAAACAGTTTCAAAAGCCAGGTTAGGTGAAGAGACCTAGGCCTGCAGGATTAGGAGGCAGAATGTACACACTCAACAGTGAAGTGAGCTGCAAAACCACTTCATTCATTCCAGGCACAGCCAGAAATAGGGGGAAACCTGAAATATTTGTTAGACTTACACTAGGGTCAGGCTTTTCTCAGCCTCTTCAAACAATGACTAATTAACCTTCCAGCCTCAGGTGAACCGAGCTTCAAGCTATCATTAAGTTCATAATAGTGAGCCAGATTAGTGGGGGAGAGGGCAGGAACAGTGTAGAAACACCATACTCTCTGGCCTTATGGAGTGGGTTTTTGACTCTCCGTCTGTCAGATTTGAAGGCCCTTCTTCTACCTCTTCCAGGCCATTCTCCTTCCTTCATTCTCCACATCATTAATGCAAATCCCCAGTCCAAGGAGAGGCAATGCCCTTTTTTACTGTCTCCAAGCACCTGAGTTAGAACCTGGCTGTGCCCTCTTGACTCTGGGACCTTCGGCTGCCTGAGAAGTGGGACAGAGACTGTCTTCTTGCTCTGTGATTGTGTGAAGGCGATGATGGTGTCCTGGCACACTTTAAAAGCCCTCATGACAGAATTGTTCCTTTCTTTCCTTCTAACGACCAAGATGAGCTTCATTTATCATCTATCTATGTATCTATGTAATTATGTATCTATGTATCTATGTATCTATCTATGTATCTATGTATCTATGTATCTATCTATGTATCTATGTATCTATGTATCTATGTATCTATCATCTATCTATCTATCTATCTATCTATCTATCTATCTATCTATCTATCTATCGATCTATCTATCTATCTATCATCAATCTACCTACCTTAGCCAGCTAGGTATCTTTTTGCCAGTTCTTGGGTTGAACTCAAGGCCTGGGCACTGTCTATAGCACTCTACTACTTGAGCCACAGCATCAATTCTGGCTTTTTCTGTGTATGTGCTATTGAGAAATCAAACACAGGGCTTCTTGCATGTTAGGCAATCTCACTAATCCACATTCCCAGCCCCCTCATCTTTTCTTAATGGTAGTTTTTACTTAAGCATGCTTCCATTTCACGTTTAATTTTATGTTTAATTTTCTGAATACCGGTTACTACTATGAAACCTGATCTTCTCTTTCCCTGCCTCATTTGTGGCATTGGCCTCATAATAAAATGTAAATAAAGGCTGCTGAAAGCTTAAGTGTGCATCATATAAAGACAGAGGCCAGAAACCCTAGAAGAGAAAAGCGATGGGCCTGAAGTGAAGAGAATGATGTAGTATGCACAATGAACATATCTGAAGAATAAATCAGTAAATAAAAACAGAAGCATTACATGTGCTCTGTTTACATTCAGGGAGGTAATTTACACACATAAGCAGGTAGGGCACTGAGGAGGTAGGGCCTCCTCTTTTTGAATTTTCTTTTTGGCCATGCCAGGGCTTAAACTCAGGGCAAGATGCGTTCCTGAGCTGTTTTGCTCAAGGCTGAGGCTCTACCACCGCCACAGCTCCAGCCATCTGGTTGTTAATTGGACATAAGCACCTCCCAGGCTTTCCTGCCTGGTCTGGACTGAATCTCCCACTCAGCTTGTTCTCTTAAAGCTCGAGCTCTACCATCTGGGCCACTGCTCCACTTATTGGAGATAAGAGTCTCACAGACTTTCCTGGTTGGGCTGGCTTTGGATGGCGATCTCCTGAGGAGGTTTCAAGCGGCTTTTCTCAGGGATTCACCGAGGAGCCTCTCCACACAAACCCTTAGTCTAAATCTCGGGAGGTACTAGAGAAAACAGAAACATGCAGTTGCTTCCAGTATTCTCCAGATACTTAAGGATGGAGACACAAAACACTCATAATTATTAGATCATTTTATAGGCAAAAGGAGCAATGCAGACAGTATGAGGATCGCTCCAGCTTCAGTCCTCTCATCTTGAGACAGTAAATTCATTTCAGCTCAATACTAAGTGACAGAACTGGCATGTCCTGTGGACATATGCTCCCAAATCCTGTGACACTCATTTCTCAATTTTGGCTTCAAATCTGTGACCAGAGAAGATGAGGAGAGAAAATCCTTCTCAGAGAAAGCACTATAAAGAATATTGGGGTAGTTTACTTATAAATTCAAACTATTGGAATGATCCTGTTAAGAAGTCAGATTGTGCAGATTAAAAAAATGAAGAAGAAAAGTAAGACAGGTGTCAGTGTAATCCCAGCTTCTTAAGAGGCTGAGATGTAGAGAATCTTAGTTTGAAACCAGCCAGCATAGGAAAGGACATGACATTTTTATTTCTAAGAGATCCCAGAAAAACCCAGAAGTAAGGCTGTGACTCAAGGTTAATGCACTACCCTTGAGCAAAAGGAATTCAGGTGCAAAGTCTAGGCTCAATGTTCAACCCCTGGACCTGCCCACCCCCAATAGAGCCTATACCTCCATGTCTTTTTGTATGTATGGGTGTATTCCTACAGGCAAATCTCCAGAGTAGATATGGTGAATGGCACCAAGCAAGGATTTTTTTTCAATACAATGATTTCATAACACAGAGACTACTTTTATGACAATGTATGTTCCAGGGCTCCCTTCACTGTTCCCAGGGTAGCCTGAGGGTTTCTCTGCATCCCAGGCCTGCTGGAAGAAGTCTCTCTCATTGTTTGTACAGGCAGACAAAAGGCCTCAGTCCTGTACAGCTTTGTAATAACAACTCCATCTAGGCCAATTAGTTAGGATGAGTGTGGGGGGACTCTGAAGGCCGGGAGAAAAAGGCCTCTTTGCACTACAAGCTATCTCTCTTCCCAGTGTTATGTTTTTGCAGGAAGCCTTCATTTGTGCCACCTCCCGTGGCAGTCCAAGTTCCCTGCACTTATTCTGCCCTTGTGAGACTATATTCCGGTGCTCAGATACAGTGCTCAATATAATATATAATGAAATATATAATGAAATATTACATTGCCGGTGATGATAGGCCTATGATACCTCTCCTTGGTTTTCTAGAAGCTTGAGAAATCCAAGCACATGTCTTCCTGTCATCTAGAGCTGGTGAAGATCATCAGGTTCTGAAACTTTGACCTTTCCTAATTGGGCCTTGGGTGGGTAGGTTTGGGGGTTAAACTCAGGGCCTGGGTGCTGACCATATGTTCAGTGGAGAAGTCCAGTGATTTACCATTTTGTGTCAGAGCTTCACTTCTGGTCTATGTGTATGTGTGTCTGTGTGTCTGTGTGTCTGTGTGTGTATGTCCATGTGTGCACACATACAGTCGTGGAGCTTGAACTCAGCACTGTACCTAATTTCTCTTGTACAAGGATAGCCTTCTCTCACTTGAGCCACAGAACCACTTCATACTTTTTCTAGTGATGTGGTCCTGAATAATCAAGCCCAGGGTTTCATATATACAAAGCACTCTACCCCTACGGCACATTCCCAGCCTTGTATTTCAGGTTTGTTAGATTATTTCTGTTTTTTTTTTTTTTTTTTTTTTTTTTTTTTTTTTTTTTTTTTTTTTTTTTATGTTGTCCGTTGTAGGAGTTGAAGTCTGGGCTTGGGTGCTGTCCCTGAGCTCTTCAGCTCAAGTCTTGTGCTCTATTAGTTGAGTCACAGCTCTACTTCAGGTTTTCTGGTGGTCCATTGGAGCTAAGTGTCTCAAGGACATTCCTGCCCAGGCTAGCTTTGAACCATGATCCTTAGTTCTTTTTTCCTCCTTATTAAGAGAATACTTTATTAGTTTCTGTAATCAAACCCATGTAGATAAGACCTTACATATTTAATACAGTGCATTTACCCCTGTACAAATGGAAAAAAAATTAAGTTTAACATTTCTAGACCAATATGGCTATTAATTTCTGTACAATGCCAACTCAACACGGTAAACTGGAATACTTTTTCCAAAGTTGACAGCACAGGTAAAGTTTCCAAAAATTCAAATTATATATATATGTATATAGATATTTATATATATTTATATAAAAAGACCAATAATAGCAAGATGTTATGCATCAATAGCAGCAACAGCTTTTCCAGCTTTGAACCATGATCCTTAGTTCTCATCCTCCTGAGAACCTAGGATGATAGTCATGAGCCACAAGCACCAAGCTTCCACTTAATGTTTCTTAGTGGTGAATTGGAGATAATAGTCTCATGGCACTTTTTGTGTCTGGGATAGTTTAGAACCCAGATCCTCAGATCTCAGCTTGCTGAGAAGGCAAGATGACAGACCTCAGCTATCGACCCCTAGGCCATGGCACTCTGCTGCAAAGGGATCCTTGGCTCCACGTGTGGAGTGTTAGCCTTGAGCCCAAGAGGTAAGGGTCAGAATCTAGGTCCTGAGATCAAGGTTCATGACTGAGAAAAAACAAAGCAAAACAATGGTCTGCAGGAGACAACTCACTAGTCTTCAGTAATACTTAATTTTGTCCCTTCTATGGGGATATATCTGAGCCTCAATATTCTTATCTGCGTAAGCATCTCAGTTGTGGAGCTCTTACAAGAACCAGATGAAAGAATGCACCCTGTGAAGGACACAGCACATGACACTGTTTGAAGGACTCAGCACACAGCATCATGTGAAAGACTCAGCACCCAGAACCCAAAGCAGGACTCAGCACACTGTAACCTGTGAAGGACTCAGCACATAGCACCCTGTGCATTACTCAGCACAGAGCACCCTATGAAGGACTCAGCACATACCTCTATTCCACAAGCTGTCATTAAAATCAGCGTGCTTTCTTTAGTATCACCATTCTTTGAGGAACATTTCACAAACCACACAAGTTCACATCTAATGGTTTAGTGGGGTGTTTTTTTTAGGGGGGGAGTTTACCCATGGGGCTTGAACTCAAATATAGGGATACTGTTCTAATAACATTTGCTCAAGGCTACAGCCCTACCACTTGGAACCACGTTTTGAAGAGTCTCACAGACTTCCTGCCAGGGCTGGGTTTTAAAGCCCATGAGCAGCTAGAATGACTGAAGTAAGCCAGCAGCGTCTGGTTCGGTGGAGCTGGGTTGCAGCGATTTACATCTGGATAAGTCAGGTTAGGTGGAAGCTGTCAGCACCAGACTCCTACCTTGCTCTGTGATGAGGTATTTGAAGTCTTGACCTTCTATAGTTGCAGTTAGAACAGTCTACCTTTTTTGGCGGCAGTCCTGGGCCTTTAGTAAGGGCTTAGACACTCTCCCCAAGCATTTGTGCTCCAGGCTAGTACACAATTGATTGAAAGAAAGCAGAACTTCCAGTTTTTCTTTGTATGTGGTACTGAGGAATGGAAGCCAGAGCTTCCTGCTTACTAGGCGAGCACTCAACCACCCAGTCCCAGGAGTGCATGAGGTATAAATAGAGATTGCTGTATATAAATATATATACAAAAAGAGATATGTGGTCTGGGAAGGTGACTCAGTGATAGAGTACTTGCCTTGCAAGCATGAGGCCCTGAGTTTGATTCCTTAGCACCACATAAGCAGAAAAAAAGCTGGAAGTGGTGCTGTGGCTCAAGTGGTAGAGTGCTAGTCTTGAGCTGAAAGGCTGAGGGATAGCGCCCAGGCCCAGACTTCAGGCCCACGACTGGACCAAAAAAAAAATAGAGACAGTGGTATGCATATTATTAAATTATAGCTAATAGTACTACCAATTATTAGGTATTAAATGATTTCTCCATTTAATGATGGATCCCAGTTGAGCAATTAATAAAACATTAATTATTACTCAATATACTGTTATTGTTTATCATATATGTACATACATCCATACATAGGATTACATATTTTATAGAATTAGACGTCTATTTATAATTAATTTATGCATCATGTGTTACTACCAATTATTAGATATTTAACTTTGTCTCCATTTACTTTTCATTCTGTTAATGCTTAATAATATAGTAATTAAACATAATCCACATCCTATAATTATTTTGTCTAATATTATCTCAGAATGATTCACTACTAATTCAATCTGTTTGTCATTTATTATACTGACAATTCTTCCACCTATGACATTTTTACCTTTATGATATCCTATTACATAGCATATAGATTTGCATATGAATTATACATCCTACCTGGCACCGAGCAATTTCATAGAAAAGGAAAATATGTATCACTCTCGGCTTCTTACACCAAGATTGCATTTTTGGCAGGGCTGGGATCTAAACTCAGGGCCTAGAAGGCTCAGTTCATGAATGTGTGACTGTCAGCACGGCAGCCTGTAGCCAATTCAGCTGCCAGGCAGTTCTCAGGCCATGAGACTGAGCCCCGTATGTTGACCCCATATTGCGCTTAGTGTAGTTATGCATTTTATTTGTTGTTTTATTCATTTATTTACCATTTATTTTATTGACTGGTATTATTCATAGAACATTTATTACATTTATTACAAGGGATATAGATTTGCCTATGTAAGAAACTTCACACTGGACACCCAGACGCTCACAGAAAAGGAAAACATGTGTCACCAGTGCTTCTTACTCCACGATTCAATTTTTGTGAGTGCTGGAATCTGAACTCAAAGCCTACAAGGCCCAATTCATGAATGGGTAAGTGTCAGCACGGCCAGCCTGGGCCATATGGAGCTGACAAGCAGTTCCCAGCACCTGAGATCTAGCCCCATGTGTTGACAAAATAAGAAAGATTGACATGCGGATGGTAGTACACAAATAAATATAGATCTGTGTAGAGTGCCAGCGATGTTTATACATTCTTCAGTTAAATAGACTACATTTTTAACAATTCTTGGGTATTTATTATGCCCCCATGTAATTAATATTATTGTGTTCATCCTTAATGAATTATTAATTTAATTAACCACTATCACAAAACTATTGTGTCCATGTAATTAATAGTATTCTTTAATGTGTCAAAATATTCATTAAAATCCATTGGCCTCCTAAAATCACTAATTTTATAGTAGTATCATTCAGGAACAATTAATTTAATTTTGACATTCATAATCTTCCATCAGTATTCCTATGAATAGGAATGAGGCTCTTAGGATCTTCCACCATTGGTAGGGGTCGGGACCGGGTCTCGACCACAGGGCCTATGTTGCAGTGTTGACCTATGGCTTGCCTGGTAGCCCACCAGCCTTCAGCAATGTCAGGTTACAAAATTTTCAGCAATGTCATTCAGACCTAAGATGGTCACCTTGCAAAAAAACAAATGTAAAACAGACAGCCATCTGCAAGTTGCCAGATTTTTATCTGTGTCATTTTATTTATATTTTCCTGTAAATCTTTGGGGCCCAGGAACCCAGGTTCGGTTGTGGGTCCAGTGGTTGCACCCCAGCCTAGAGTGATCAAAGATGAGGCAGAGTTGCCACAACCTGAGTTCAAGCCCTGTGCTTGACAAACAAAAAATATATAAATAAATTCATTAAAAATATTTAAAAATTATGAGGCTCCTTGGCTTGGAATTCACGCCATTTTTTCTGCCAGGCCTGGGATTTGAATTCAGAGTCTGAGTAAATCTGCAGCATTGTCGGGGAAGGGGAAGCTCACAGTGCTGGAAGACAAGAAAGTCAGGCCTGTTCCCAGGGCCTGAATTCAAGTCTTAGCACTCAAAAAATAATATTCATATACATTTTAAATACATGATTTATATTTGCATACACATGTTTACTTATATTGCAGTTAGTGTAGTTATTCATTTTATTTTATTTTTATGTATTTCTTGTGTATTTTAGTGAGTATGATTACACATATAACATTTTTTACATCCTATTACATAGGACATAAATTTGCCTATGTATTATACATCATTCCTGAGACCCAGGAATTTTGACACCCATAAGGAAAACTAGTGGGACAATTGACTTCTTCCACCAGGATTAAGTTTTTGGCAGTTCTGTGATTTGAACTCCGGCCCTAGAAGGCCAACTTCATGAATGGCTCAATGTTAGCACACCAGTCTGATGTAAATGAAGTTGTCCGGCAAATTTGAGGACCTGAGATCAAACCCTAGGAGTGGCCAATATATAAAAATATAAATATGTAGATTGCAGTGTGTGTTTATTTACATATGAATATAGATCTATAAATAAATGTATACAGAGACAGACATTTATGTAGATTCTAGTGTATAACTCTATATAAAGTGATGTCTATATCTTATTTTTATATATTCTATTACTACCAATTATATATTCTATTACTACCAATTATTTGGTCTAAAATTATGCCTCCATTAATTAATCACAGTAGAAGACTTAATAAGTTATTAATTAAATTATTCAATAACATAGATTTATGCGTACAATATTATACTAGAAAGTCTAGCTAAATAGTAATTCAATTTGTACATGTCAAACATACTATTAATGTTCCTATAGATAGGAACGAGTTTCCTAGGATCTTCAGCTGTGTGTAGGTGGCAGTACGAGGATCGAACTCACGGCCTAGGTATCTGGGTTGGGCTCAGGCTTCACCAACAATCCGTGAGCCTTTGGCCATGCAAGGTCACAAACAATTTTCAAGCCAAGACATTGAGACCCATGGTGGTCACTGTGCAAAGGAAACAGAGGTAAAACGGTTGTGTAAAAATTGCTGGATTTTTCCTCCTCCATTTTTGTTGGTTTGATGTATTTTTGCCAGTGCTGAGAATTGAATTGGGGTCCTGGGTTGACTGGATCATCTGTGGGTGTAAATGCGGCAAAGCAGCCTAGAGTAATCATGGGTTAAGAAACAATACGGTGTTTCCTTGAGAAAAAGAAACTCAGGGATAGTGCCTAGGGTCACAGTTCAAGCCTCAGGACCTGCTACAAGAATAGAGCCAGTAACTCCATGTGTCTGTGTATGTATGCATGTATTTCTAGCAGTGAACATCTAGAGTTGCTATGAAGGAAGGTATGAATGGAATGATTTCATAGCACAGAGAATGCTTTCAAGACAGTGCATGTTCCAGGGCTCCCCTCACTGTTCCCAGTGTACCCTGAGGGCTTCTGTGCACCCCAGACTGCTGGAGGAAGTCTGTCTCAATGTTGGAACAGGCAGACAAAAGGTCTCACTCTTGAACATCTGTGTAACAAACAATTCATCCATAGCAATTATTGAGTATGAGCAAAGAGTGAGGATGTGGGCAGACTCTGAAGGCCAGGAGGAAAAGGCCTCTTTATACCCCAAGCTATCTCTCCTCCCAGTGCTCTGTTTTGACAGGAAGCCTTCATTTGTGCTGCCTCTTGGGGCAGTCCAATTTTCCTGCACTCACCCTGTCTTTGTTAGACTATGTTCCAGTGTTGAAAAAAACGGCTACAATGAATTCAAGGGTCCTTCTGGCAGAAAACAAGTGAGCTGAACCTAATGAAAAGATTCCTAATTGGCAAAGGTGCCTCCCTAGTTTTCCGGATGCTTGCTAAATCTAAGCACTTGTGCAAAATCACAATGCTTCCTGTCATCTAGTGCTGGTGAAACTCATCAGGTTTTGAAACCTTTGCCCTCTCCTAGTTGGGCTCTGGGTGTTTATATTATGGGGTTTAACACAGGGTCAGGGTGCTGACCAAGAGCTCAGAGCAGAAGCTCTTTTCTTTACCATTTAGTGTCACAGCTTCACTTATGGTATCTGTGTGTGTGTGTGTGTGTGTGTGTGTGTGTGTGTGTGTGTGTGTGTGTGTGTGTGTGTGTGTGCGTGTGTGTATGTCTCTCTGTGTATGTGTGTGTGTCTGTGTGTGTCTGTGTGTGTGTGTGCAAACACCAGTCCTGGAGCTTGAACTCAGTACCTCAGCTCTGTACCTGAGTTTCTCCTATACAAGGATAGTGCATTACCACTTGAGCCACAAAACCACTTCAGGCTTTTTTTTTCTAGGGATGTAGTACTGAGGATTCAAACCCAGGGCTTCATACATGCAAAGCACTCTACGCCTAAGACACATTTCCAGCACTCCACTTCAGGTTTCTTTCTTTCTCTTCTTGTAGTTGGAGGAGTTGAACTCTGGGACTGGGTGCTCAATTCTAGCACTCTACCACTTGAGCTACAGAGCCCCTTCAGGCTTTCTGTTGGTTCACTGGAGATAAGCATCTCAAGGAATCTCCTGCCCAGGCTGGCTTTGGACTATGATCCTCAGCTCTCAGGATCCTGAGTAGCTAGGATGACAGGCATGAGTCACCAGTGCCCAGCTTCCACTTCAAGTTTTTAAGTGGTGAATAGGAGATAATATTCTCATGGGACCTTTTGTGTCTGGGATAGTTTGGAACCCAGATCATCAGCTTCCTGAAAAGGCAGGAGGACAGACCTCAGCTAAAGACACACTTTGCTCCAAAGGGGTCCTTAGCTACGAGGTAGAGCGCTAGCTATGAGCCCAAGAGGAAAGTCAGTGCTTAGGCTCTAAGTTGAATGTTCATGATGGAGAAAACTAAACCAAAACAAATTATTTCTTCCTTTATTTAAGTATCATGGTTAAATACATAATAAAGTATTTATTGAAAATTAGTCAATGTACTATGATTATTGTGTATAATTTTAATATAATCATACACTAAATACTAATGCAATTGTTACTTTTACAACATTCCATTCATATGGATGTCTATCGGAATATGTTTCTTACGATCTCCTGCCATTTGTAGGTAGCAGTCCCGGGATACGAACCCTGGACCTAGGTTGCTGGTTCAGGCTGTGGCTTTCCTGATAGCCCACCAAACTTCAACAATGCAAGGCCATGTACAGTTTTCGGGTCCTGTCATTTAGACACAGGATGGTCACAATGCAAAGGAAAAAAAATGTAAAACTGCCTTCCAGAACTTCCCAGTTTTATACTTCTCCTTTTTTCCCCATCTTTTTTTTTTTGTCTGTTGTGGGGCCACAAGTCTGGGTCTGGGCGCTGTACCTCAAATCTTCAGTTCAAGGCTATCGTTCTACCATTTGAGCCATAGCACCACTTCCAGCTTGTTTCTGCTTATGTGGTGCTGAGGAATCAAACAAAGGGCCTTATGCATGCAAGGAAAGCACTCTACTATTGAGCCACCTTCCCAGCCCTTCACCTTTTTTTTTTCTTTTTGCCAGTCCCGAGATTTAAACTTGGGTCCTGGGATCTCAGGATGGGCTGTGGGTCCAGAGGTTGCACCCCAGCCTAGAGTTGATACAAGCTGAGTTCAAGCCCCGGGCCTGGCCAAAGAAAAATAAGGACCTGGGTTGGAATTTGCAACATTTTTCTGGCAAGCCTGGGATTTGAACTCAGGGTCTGAGTAACTCTGTGGCACTGTGGGGGAGAGGAAACTCACCATCATTGAAAACAAGAAATTCAGACCAATTTCCCGGGCTGAATTCAAGCCACGGCACTGGAAAAAATAATATTCATGCATGAGATCTTTTTACATACATGGGTTTACCCCATATGACATTTATTACCCTTATTTATTTATTCTTTATTTTATTATTATTACATATATAATATTTATTTCATTTATTACATCGTATCACATGGATATATTTGCACGTGGATTTTACATCATCCTGAGCCCCAGGACTTTTACAGAGAAGGAAAAAAATATGTCAAAAGTGGCTTCTTACTCCACCTATAAACTTTTGGCCATTCTGGGATATGAACTCACTGCCCACAATGCCCAATTCATTAAAGTGTCAGTTGCAGACAAAGACTTTGGCAAATTGAGCTGCCAGCCAGTTCTGAGGACGTGTGATCAAGCCATAGTAGTGGCCTAGATATAGATTTAAATATAGATATAGATAGACAGACAGACAGATAGATAGATAGATAGATAGATAGATAGATAGATAGATAGATAGATAGATAGATAGATAGATAGATAGATAGATAGATAGATAGATGTGTAGTTTGCTCCCCCTATATATATATGAGAGAGACAATATGAGGATATTGAATAATATATATAGTGAATTATTAGTTATTAAATTAAGCCTCCATTTAATGAAGTATCATGGTTGAATACTTATTAAAGCATTAATGTAAAAGTAAGCAGCATTCTTTAATTAGGAGAATCATACCATGGTGCTAGAATTAAAGACATAATCCAATACTTTTTGTGTGGCATTCTTTAAGAGAATCATGAAAAACTGTGGATTTAATTGTTACTTTTATAACATTCCATTAAGCACTCCCATGAATAGGAATTATTTTCTCAAGATCTCCCTCCATTTGTAGGTGTCAGTCCTGGAATTTGAACTCCAGGCCTGGGTAGTTTACTTCGAAATGCAAACCATTAGTATGACACTGTGAAGATTTCAGATTGTCATGATAAAACAAAGAACAACAAGAATAAAAGAAAGCCAAGTCTCAGAGGCTCATACTTATAATCGTAGCTCTTCAGGAGGCTGAGAGTTAGAGAATGGCAGCTTGAATTCAGTCGGGACAGGAAAGTTCAGGACACTTTTATTTCTAAGGGATCACAGGAATATAAAAACCCATGAGTGGGACTGAAACTCAAGGGCAGAGCACCACCCTTGAACAAAAGAAACTCTGGGAGAGTGCCTAGGCTCATAGTACAAGCCCTGGACCTGCCAAAAAAGAAAAAGCCAGTACATCCATATCTCCCCATGTATGTATGCATTTATTTCTATTGGTGAAGATCCAGAGTGGCTATGTTGAAAGGCACCCAGCTAGGAAATTTGCTTTGAATAGAATGATTTCATAGCACAGAGAGTGCTTTCAAGACAGTGCCTGTTCCGGGGCTTCCCTCAATGTTCCCAGTGTTGCCTGAGGGTTTCTGTGCACTCCAGGCTATTGGAGGAAATCTGCCTCATGGTCTGGACAGACAGACAAAAAGGCCTCATTCCTGTACAGCTGTGTAACAAACAACTCCATCTGAGCCAATTAGTGAGGATGAGTGTAGGCAGAATTTGAAGGCCAGGAGAAAAAGGCCTCTTTGTACTCTAAGCTATATTTCTCCCCAGGAAGCTTTCATTTGTGCCACCTCCTGTGGCAGGCCAAGTTCCCTGCACTTATCCTGTCTTTGTTAGATTATGTTCCAGTATTGAAATAACCTGCTACAATTAATTCATGGGTCCTTCTTGCAGATAATAAGGGAGCTGAACCTAGTGAAAAGATTCCTAATTGGCAATGGTGCCTCCCTAGGTCTCCAGAGGCTTGCTAATCTAAGTGTTTGTGCAAAATCCCAAAGTTTCCTGTCATCTAGGGCTGGTGAAGTGCATCAGATTTTGAAACCTTTGACCTATCCTAGTTGAGCCCTGGATGGCTAGGTTTCGGAGTTGAACACAGGGTTAGGGTGCTGACTATGAGCTCAGAAGAGAAGCTCAGTGCTTTACCACCATTTGGTGTCACAGCTTCACTTCCGGTATCTTTGTGTGTGTGTGTGTGTGTGTGTGTGTGTGTGTGTGTGTGTGTGTGTGTGTGTGCGCACACGCATACACTTGTCCTGGAACTTGACCTCAGGACCTGAGCATGGTTCCTGAGTTTCTCCTGTACAAAGATAGCACTCTACCACTTGAGCCACAGGGCCACTTCAGGCTTTTTTCTAGTGATGTGGTAGTGAGGATTCAAATCCAGGGATTCATACATGCAAAGCAGTCTAACCCCTCCTCTTTAGGTTTCTTTCCTTCTTTTCTTTTCTTGTAAGTTGGAAGAGTTGAAGTCTAGGCCTGGGTGCTATCTATCCTAGAGCTCTTCAGCTAAAACCAAGCACTCTACCACTTAAGCTACAGCACCCCTTCAGGTTTTTGGTGGGTCACTGGAGAGAATTGTCCATCTCAAGGAATTTCCTGCCCAGGCTGGCTTTGGACCATGATCCTCAGCTCTCAGGCTCCTGAGTAGTTAGGATGAGAGGCGTTAGTTACTGGTGCCCAGCTTCCATTTCAAGTTTCTAAGTGGTGAATAGGAGATAATAGTCTCATGTGTCTGGGATAGTTTGGAACCCAGATCCTCACATCTCAGTTTCTTGAGTAGGCAGGGTGACAGACCTCAGCTACAGACGTCTAGATCATAACTCTCTGTTGCAAGGAGCCACACGGAATGCACTGAAAATTTGGGGGTACTGTTCTAAGATCTCTTGCTCAAGGCTAGATCTCTACTACTGTGAACCACGGCTCAGAGTTTCACAGATCAGCCCCCGAGTAGCTTGGATGACAGTGGTGAGTGAACCAGCAGCTTCTGGTTCCGTGGAGCTGGGTTGCAGTGGTTTTTATCTCTGGCTAAGTCAGGTAAGATGGCAGCTGCAAGCACCAGACTCCTTGCTTGTTCTGTGATGAGGTATTTGCAATACTATCCTTATATTGTTACAGTCAGATCATTCTATTTTTTTTTGGTGCCAATCCTGGGTCTTGAGAAAGGGTCTAGACACAGTCCCGAAGCTTTTATGCTCAAAGCGAGTGCTCAACTACTTAAGCAACAGCACGACTTCTAGATTTTTCTGTGCACAAGGTAGTGAGGAATCGAGCCCAGGGCTTTGTACGTTGTAGGCAAGCAATCTACAAATGAGCCCCATGACTGACAAGTGTATAAACACATAAATATGTAGATTGGTAGATAGATAAATAGATGCATATGTATAAAACAAGAGAGAGATATCTGTATACTAGGAAATTGCATATAAAATTTTACTACTGATTATTGCTATTCAAATTATTCCTTCATTTTTTAAGTAACATGATTGAATAACTAATAAAGTATTAATTGAAAATTAGTCAATGTAGTATAACTGTTGTGTATAATTTTATATAATCCAAAATTTAATTGTTACTTTTTTTCTTTTAATTTAAATTGTGAAAATACTGTACAGAGGGTTTACAATTACATGGGCAAGATAATGGGTACATTTCTTATCAAGCATCGTAGCCTCTTCCTTTTTTGTTTCCCCCTCCTATCTTTTCCCATTCTCTCCCGGCCCCCCACCCCCCTTCACAATCATCCCCCAATGCCCCCCACCCCCGCCACAGTTGTAAAGATCGTATTTTGAAATAACGACTTGTACATCTCATTGTTGCAATGGGTCCACTTGTATCCCTATTTAAATGATTTGATTTTTCCCTTCCCCTCCACAAAATACACCGACATCAAATATAGTGAAAGCAGGGGTTATACCATGGGGAACAACAAAGACATAATCTTATAAATGTGTTAGAAACAATCACATGAAAGAAAAAAAAACATTTGAATACATATCTTAGGGTTCATTTCCCTACCATCAACTTGTCTGACCTTTTCTGCTTGACTCAGACATATGCTAGTTATTGCAAGTAAGAGAAGCCATGGGACCTATGTTTCTTTGGGCATGGATTACTTCACTTAATATAATTTTTCCAAGTCTTTCCATTTCCTAACAAATGGGGCAATGTCATTCTTTCTGATAGAGGTATAGAATTCCATTGTGTATATATAACACATTTTCTTGATCCATTCATCTACTAAGGGGCATCCGGGCTGGTTCCATATCTTAGCTATGGTAAATAATGCTGCAATAAACATAGTCGTGCAGGTAGCTTTAGTGTGGTCTTGTTTGTGAACATTTGGGTAAATGCCTAAAAGTGGGATTGCTGGGTCATAGGGAGGCTCTATGTGGAGTCTTTTGAGTAAACTCCATACTGCTTTCCAAAGTGGTTGAACAAGTTTACACTCCCACTAACAATGCAGTGAGGTTCCCTTCTGTACACATCCCCTCCAGCACCTGTTGTTATTATAGTTCTGGATTATAGCCTTTCTAACTGGGGTGAGGTGGTATCTCAATGTTGTTTTGATTTGCATTTCTTTAATTGCTAGGGAGGTTGAGCATTTCTTCATGTGTCTATTGGCCATCCTTCTTTCCTCTTCTGAGAAGTTTCTCTTAAAGTCTTTAGCCCACTTATTTATTGGGCAGTTGTTTCTTTGAGGATTTGTTTTTGGAGGATTTAATTTTTTGAGTTCCAGGTATATTTTAGATATGAGACCCTTGCCCATTGTATGGCTACTGAAGATTTACTCCCATTCCGTGGACTTTTGATTGATCTTACTAGCTATGTCCTTTGCCATGCAGAAGCTCTGCAATTCCATGCAATCCCATTTGTCCAACCTTTCTTTGATTTGTTGCGTTTCTGGGTCTCTATTAAGAAAATTTTGGTCTGTCCCATGGAGAACTAGGGTTTTTCCTATTATACCCTGTAATGTTTTCAGAGTGTCTGCTTTGACTCAGAGGTGTTTGATTTTTTTGGAGTTGATTCTGGTTCAGTGTGTTATATAAGGATCTAGCTTTAGTTTTCTCCAAGTAGTTAACCAATTTTGCGAGCACTATTTACTGAAGAGGCTGTCTTTTTTTCCATTCTATTTTTTTAGCTCCCTCATCGAAGATTAGATGGCAATAAGTCTGTAAGTTCATTTCTGGGTTTTCAATTCTATTCCATTGGTCCTGAGGTCTGTTCTTGTGCCAGTACTAAGCTGTTTTGATTACTATGGCTTTGTAGTAGAGTTTGAAATTTGGTATTGTTATTCCTCCAGCACTGTTCTTTCTGTTGAGGATCGTTTTTGCTATTTGGGGTCATTTATTGTTCCATATAAATTTTTGGATTGCCTCTTCTATTTCCTTGAAGAATGAGTTTGGAATATTGATGGCTATCGCATTGAATTTGTAGA
Organism: Dipodomys merriami; assembly: GCF_024711535.1. Taxonomy (NCBI): domain Eukaryota; kingdom Metazoa; phylum Chordata; class Mammalia; order Rodentia; family Heteromyidae; genus Dipodomys; species Dipodomys merriami. Next base: position 56,486 of record NW_027203672.1, read on the forward strand.
TAACCTTGGGAAGTATTGCCATTTTCATGATGTTGATCTTTCCAATCCAGGAGCATCAGAGTTTTTGCCACTTTCTAAATTCTGTTTTGATTTCCTTTTTCAGTCTTGTAAAGTTTTCATCATAGAGGTCCTTCACTTCTTTGGTTAATTCCTAGGTATTTTATTTTTTGTGGGGCTATTGCGAATGGAGTTGCTTTCCTAATTTCAGCCACACTTTTCTCATTGTTGGCATACAGAAAAGCCAATGATTTTTGAGGGTTAATTTTATACGCTGCTACTTTGCCAAAGTTTTGAATCAGCTTGAGTAATCTGGGAGTGGAGTCTGTGGGATTCTTTAAATACAAGATCATGTCATCTGCAAAGAGGGAGAGTTTTACTTCTTCTTTCCCACTTTGGATCCCCATTATATTTACATCTTGTCTTATTCCTGTAGCTAGGTATTCTAATACTAGATTCAAAAGAAGAGGAGAGAGTGGACCTCCTTGTCTCGTTCCTGAGTTAAGAGGAAATGGCTTTAGTTTTTCACCATTAAGTATAATGCTGGCTGTAGGTTTGTTATATACAGCCTTTATTGTATTGAGGAATGATCCATGGATTCCTAATTTTTCCAGAACCTTCATCATAAAGAGGTGTTAGATCTTGGCAAATGCTTTTTCTGCATCTATTGAGATAATCATGTGGTATCCTTGCTCCTTTTGATGTGACTAATTATATTAATTGATTTGCATATATTGAACCAGCTATGCATCCCTGAAATGAATCCTGTTTGATCGTGGTGTATGATTTTTTGGATGAATTAATGAAATCGATTGACCAAAATTTTGTAGAAATATGACATTTATTACCCTTACCTATTTAGTATTATTACAATATAACATTTCTTTTATTACATCATATCACATAGGATATATGTAAATATGGATTATACATCATTCTGAGACCATGGACTTTCACAGAAAAGGAAAACAATGTGCTAATATTGTCTTCTTACTGCATGAATAAATTTTTGGCCATTCTGGGATTTCAACTCACAGCCTAGAATGCCCAATTCATAAATGGGGTCACAGTCTTAGCAGACCAGCCTCTGGCAAACTGAGCTGCCAGGAAGTTCTGAGGACCTGTGATCAAGCCACAGGAGTGCCTGATACTTAGATAGATAGATAGATAGATAGATAGATAGATAGATAGATAGATAGATAGATAGATAGATAGATAGATAGATATAGATAGATAGAGACATGCGTACATTGATATATATATATATATATATATATATATATACACAAAGAGAGGCACTGTGAGGAAATTAAATTATATATATATATATATTATTACCTATTATTAGTTATTAAATTACGCCTCCATTTAATGGAATATCACTGTTGAATACTTATAAAAATATTAATTAAAAATTATTCAGTATCCTTAATCATACCATGGTGCTAGAATGGAAGACATAAATCCAAAATTTTTTGTGTGGCATTCTAAAATAGAATCATGAATCAATGGCATATTTATTACTTTTATAACATTCCATTAGCATTCACATGAACAGGAATGAGTTTGTCAGGATCTACCTCCATTTGTGGGTGGCAGTCCTAGAATTCGAACTCCAGGCCTGGGTAGTTTACTTTGAATGCAAACCATTGGAATGACACATTGAAAATTTCAGACTGTTATGATTGAAAAAAGAACAACAAGAAGAAAGTAAGGTGCCAGTGGCTCCTGCCTATAACCCTAGCTCCTCAGGATGCTGAGATGTAGAAAATGTCAATTTAAATTCAGCTAGGGCTGGAAAGTCTAGGACACTTCTTTCTAAGAGATCACCGGAAAAATAAACATGAATGGGGCTGTGACTCGAGGGCAGAGCGCTACCCTTGAGAAAAAGGAACTCAAGAACAGCTAGGATCATAGTACAACAGTGTACATGCCCTCCCCCAAAAAGGCTGCAATAACTCCATGAATGGATCTCTGTATGGATGATGGGCATTCAGCAGGTTGCCCATGCCCAGCCGCCCCAACCTGGGCAAACTGGGAAAAGCCCTCATAGAGTACTAAGTGTGAGCTGGCAGCTTGAACAAAGCACCCTCTGCCATTTAATAACTGAAGCCTTGAAGGCTTTGCCTGGGCTAGTGTGTGCAACGGGTGCATAATGTTCTGGCTGAGGCATCCCATTGGGACACTTTGCAGCCAGCCACTGCCTCCAGAGAGTCCACAGTCCCTAAGCTGTAGGAGTTGTCCAAGGTTCTCTCTCCATAGTCTCTATCCCTCTGTAGGATGTGAGCCTAGAGCTCTGGGGCCTGGTGGCTATCACTCATCTATCATTCTTCATTGCCAAGTCAAAGGCTAGTCCCAAATCTTGGCATAGACATGAAATAATCAGCGATTTCTATACCAAAAGGGGTAAGTCAATAAATCCCACCCTCATAACTCCTGTTAGAAGTGAACCTTGGGCTGCGAATATGGCTTAGTGGTAGAATGCTTACATAGCTAGCACGAAGCCCTGAGTTCCATTCCTCATTACCACAGAAACAGAAAAAGCCAAAAGTGGCACTGTGGCTTAAGTGAGAGAGTGCTAGCCTTGAGCAAAAGAAGCTCAGGAACATACCCAGACCCTGAGTTCAAGCCCCAAGACTGGAATAAAGAAAAAAAAAGTGAGTCTGGTGAGACATATTCTTCTGGGACACAGAGGAGTGCCGAGGTTATAGGTAAGAGGTAAGGTAGAAGGCAGGTGCTGCTGGCTCACCCCTGTAATCTTAGCTACTCAGGAGGCTGATATCTGAGGATCCCAATTACAAACAGAAAAGTCTATATGAGACATTTTTCTCCAATTAAAAAGCCAAAAACCGAGAATTAGAGCAATGGTTCTAGTAGAAGAGTGTAGCCTTGAGCACAAAAGCTCAGGGATAGGACAATGTCCAGGCCATAAATTCAAACATCAGGACTGGCACGCACACACGCACATGCTCACACCTGTGCATGCGCATGCGTGCACACACACACACACACACACACACACACACACACACACACACACACACACACACACACACACACACACACAACACACCAAGATAGAGCATTTGCCAGTCACCCTGCACAAAGTTCTGTCTATAGCAACTCAATATTTTTAAAAAAAGAGGTAGAAGGGAAGGAACGACTTGCTCCAGGAGGTGATATAACCAATGGCAAAATTCCACAAGAGTTCTAAGGCGTGGAATGGGACAGAGAGTCTCAGCCAGAAGGTCCATCATGGATGGACAACGGTCCTTAGGTTTCGTATGGAGCAAGTGGTGTAGGTGGAATGAAGGTTCTGTGGCTTCAGACATTCTGGCAGAACATTCAAGGTTGGGTCAAGGTTTGTTGAGACACAGGTAGGGAAAATGTTGGGGTACCAGAATGGGCCCGGGGGAAGATTAGCTTGGTTTTTCACCATGGACCCCAGCCATTTCCTGTGGCTGGAAGCTTATTTTTCACACCTCCTGACCCTCAGGCCTCCTTTGCATGGAGGATTCAAAGTAAACACAGGGAAGAATGCTTGCTTAAGAAAAGCTTCTAACACAATGCCAGAAGTGGCTCAACCCCTGTAAATCCTAGCTACTGAGAAGACTGAGATCAGAGATCATGGGTCAAGTCAGCTCAGGTGAGAAAAGTTAGTGAGACTCTTCTTGCCGATGAACTACCAAAAGCCAGAAATGGAGCTGTGGCTCAAATGGTAGAGTGCCAGCTTTGACAGAAAAAGTTAAGAGACCAGAGGCCAGACCCTGAGTTCAAGCCCAGCATTGACACCTAAAAAATAAAATAAAACTTTCAGGAACTCCTGAAATGTCAGATCAGCCAGGTGCTAGTGACTCACACCTCTCCTCCTAGTTCCTCAGGAAGCTGAGATATGAGGATCGTGGTTCAAAACCAACCCCAGGCAGGAATTCTGGGAGACTATGATCTAAAAGGAATGTCCTGAATACCGGAATTGGCCCTGTAACTCAAATGGTAAGCTGAAGAGCTGGGGGACAGCACCCAGGACCAGCGTTCAAGCCCCATGACCAACACCTGGCCTTCTTGGACCTCACTCTGTGACTCTAGGCAGAGTATTTTCCAGTGGGCCCCTGAGGATCTCCCAATGTCTTGGTGTCTTACAAGTCTTCAGTGCAGCCTCTTCTGAGGCCTTTTCCTATAGAGCAGGCCACAGCATCACAGAAGGATCGAGCCCTGGGTTACGGAGGTCATCGGTCGGGTCATCAGAACGGCATCTGTCATGGGTGCAGTGTGCATCAGACCATGCAATTGACGTCTCAGATCATAGTTCTGGGCCAGGAGGGGCAAGGGCTGCAAAATGGCACAGCAGATAACACCCACTCACATGAGTATCATAACAGTGTGAATCATCAGGCACACCTTGAGCGGATGTTGAGTTGGGCTCATGATAGACTTGTAGGCTCAGGAATCTAAAGCCAGCTGGCTGTTGTTGTAGCAGTGGCTATCTCTGGAGTCCCAGGGCTCAGAGCCTTGCTTTCCTCACCAGTGCTTGGGGGTATATGAAGTTCTGCAATCGTGGGCCGACTACAAAGGAGCATCCATAGTGTCCTTCCCTTGGTCCTGTGGCCCCATGCATGGATGGAGGGGCAGGTTCCATGGCACTAACTGCCATGGCCCAGAACCCTCAGCCCAAGAAGGATAGGGAGAAACTACTTGATTTGCCTTGAGAGTTTACAATGTCTATGCCTCAGGACTGCCCACAGTTCTAGCTCAGCTCATAATTACTACCTTCCTCTGTGTGTGTGTGTGTGTGTGTGTGTGTGTGTGTGTGTGTGTGTGTGTGTGTGTGTGTGTGTGTGCGTGTGCACACATCTTGGTACTAGGGCTTAAACTCAGGGCCTGAGCTCTGTCCCATAGTTTTTTGTTCAAGGCTAGCACTCTACCACTTGAGCCACAGCTTTTCTTCCAGCTTCCAGGTGATTATTTGCAAAATGGAGTC